>NW_027669591.1:0-59814 GCF_964212035.1 Myotis nattereri | reverse complement strand
GTTCTGCCTCCACTGCCCCCTGTGCCGCCTCCACTGCCCGCTGCGCTGCCTCCACTGCCCGCTGCACCTGCCTCCACTGCCCCTGCACCTGCCTCCACTGCCCCATTGCGGCCTCCACTGCCCCCTGCACCTGCCTCCACTGCCCCCTGCACCTGCACCTGCCTCCACTGCCCCTGTGCCGCCTCCACTGCCCGCTGCACCTGCCTCCACTGCCCCCTGCACCTGCCTCCATTGCCCCTGTGCTGCCTCCACTGCCCCTGTGCTGCCTCCACTGCCCCTGTGCTGCCTCCACTGCCCCCTGTGCCGCCCCACTGGCCCCTGTACCTGCCTCCACTGCCCCTGTGCTGCCTCCACTGCCCGCTGCACCTGCCTCCACTGCCCGCTGCGCTGCAGTGCTGAGCAAGTCCTTGTCATTCTCTGGCTTCGGTTCCTCTCCTGTAGAAGGGCAGAATGGTACCTTCTTTAATCGGACAACACACGTGAAATGCCCCATGTGAATGTTGCACGCAGACATGTCGATGTTACAGGGTGATGTACGTGGAAAGAGTAACATGTATGAATTTCCAGACTCCACGTGCAATGCGGTGATCAGTGGCTCCGCGGGCATCGGCGCCATGAAAAGAAGAGCCCTGTCTCCTCATCCATCGCACCGAGTCCAGGGCCAGGAGCACAGCGGCGCAGGGCGGCCCGCCGAGCGGCTGGGAGCCCCGTTCCACGCGGCCCGGCTTCCAGCCGCCCCTCCCTCTCCCCCTCCCCCGTCGGTGCCCCCTGCGGACCCGCGCCAGGTCCCTGCGGGCGGCACCTGCCCCCCCCCCCCCGCCACCGCCGCAGGGGCCCTGCGCCGCCCAGACCGGGGCGCCGAGGGCGAGGGCGGGCGAGCAGCGCGGCGCCCAGGACCACCAGGCGGTGCCGGGCGCTCCCGCTCCCCGCCCGCCGCGAGCCCCGCCCTGGGTCCCCGTACCGGGCGCCCGGGAGGAGGTCGCCCACCACCTGCTCCTCCCGGCGCCGCCTGGGGCGCAAAGGGAGGGTGAACCCCGTTTCCTCGGGGCGGTCTGCCTGGCACCCGCAGGCCCAGGTGGGCGCCGCCCCGAGGGGAGGGCGGGCAGCGCCGGGACGGGCTGGACGTGCAGGGAGTGAGGGCGGGGCTCGGGCGGGGAGGCTGAGGCCGCGGGGGTGACCCCCTGTGGCCGGGCCGCACCCCCCCCCCGCCCCGCCCAGCTACCCCGGTAACCTCCGGGCGCTGGAGACTCACGGGGCCTCCTTCCCTCTTACCGGCCCGGACCCGGCGACTTAGCCCCTGGAGCCAAAAGCCGGTCCCGCCCCCACGAGCCACGTGGTTTGGGCAAGTTGTTTGGATTTCTCGGCCTCCATTTCCTCATCAGGAGCCGGAGACGGACAGGCAGCGCCCTTAGTGTCGCCTGTTCTGTCGCCAGGAGAACAGGGCTCGGTGCAGGGAGCACCCGCACTGTCCCCGGAGAGGCGACGGAGTGAACCTGTGCTAAACCTCAAGCCAATGAAGTGTGATCACACAGGGGAGAGTCCACATTTCAGTTAATTGAGTGTTTCTAATCATTTAGCCTCAAAATCATTTAGACTCGAACGACCCTTTCACAGGGGTCGCCTAAGACCATCGGAAAACACATATAATTACGTATTGTTTTGTGATTAATCACTATGCTTTAATTATGTTCAATTTGTGACAATGAAAATACATCCTGCATATCACATATTTACATTAGGATTCATAACAGTAGCAAAATTAGTTATGAAATAGCAACGAAAATAATGTTATGGTTGGGGGTCACCACAACATGAGGAACTGTGTTAAAGGGTCGCGGCATCAGGAAGGTTGAGAACCACTGGTTTAGAGGTTTGTCACCATGGATGCAAATACCGGTGGCTGGCTGAGGCCTCAGATTGCACCCCGATGTTTCCAGTGTCTTCTGGACTTCACCGCCCGCCTTGGGAGCCCATCCTGCCCTCAGGTGGCATTGAAGGTGGTTCCAGCCCAGAGCTCCAGGAAAGGAGGCCCGTGTGGGTGCATCTGTGGGACCACCAGCCCCTCCCTGGGTCCTAGTTTACAGCTTTAGCCAATGGGGTGTGCTCAGCAAGTGGGGCAAAGTCTCTCTCATCACATCCAGGACACCCCAGCCTGGCCTGGTGCTAGGAATTAGGGGGAAAGGAGAAGACTTATTAAAATACTAGAGGCCCGGTGCACAAAAATTTGTGCACTGGGGGAGGGGTACCTCAGCCCGGCCTGTGCCCTCTCGCAGTCTGGGACCCCTTGGGAGATAACGACCTGCTGGCTTAGGCCTGCTCCCGGGTGGCAGAGGGCAGGCCCAATCCCTAGGTGCAGCCCCTGGTCGGGCTCAGAGCAGGGCCGATTAGGGAGTTGGGGCGCCGCCCCCTGTCATGCACAGAGCAGGGCGGATTGGGAGGTTGCGATGCCACCCTCAGTCATGCTCAGGGTAAGGCCGATTGGGGGGTTGGGGCACTGCCCCCTGTCACATTCAAGGCAGGGTCGATGGGGAGGTTGTGGCGCCACCCCCTGTCACGCACAGAGCAGGGCCAATCAGGGGGTTGGGGAGCTCCCCCCGTCACTCACAGAGTAGGGCCGATAGGGGAGTTGGCGCACCACCCCCTGTCACCCACAGAGCAGGGCGGATCAGGGGGTTGGGGCCCCGCCCTCTATCACCCACAGAGCAGGACTGATCAGGGGGTTGGGGTGCTGCCACTGTCACACTCAGGGCAGGGCCTGTGGGGTGGGGGATGGGGCGCCGCACCCTGTCACACACAGAGCCACAGGGTGATCAGGGGGTTGAGGAGCTCCCCCCTATCAGGCACAGAGCAAGGCTGATCAGGGGGTTGAGGAGCTCCCCCCTGTCACGAACAGAGCAGGGCAGATAGGGAGGTTGTGGCCCCGCCCCCTGTCACACACAGAGGCACAGGGCGAGCAGGGGGTTTGGGCGCTGCCCCCTGTCACGCTGATCCCGGTGCTGGGAGGCCTCTCAGCTCCACTGATCCCGGTGCTGGGAGGCATATTACCCTTTTACTATATAGGATAGAGGCCTGGTGCATGGGTGGGGGCCGGCTGGTTTGCCCTGAAGGGTGTCTTGGATCAGGGTGGGGGTCCTGACTGGGGTGCCTGGCCAGTCTGGGTGAGGGGATGATGGCTGTTTGCAGCTGGTCACACACCCTTCAGGGTGGGGGTCCCCACTGGGGTGCCTGGCCAGTCTCGGTGAGGGGCTGAGGGCTGTTTTCAGGCTGGGACTGAAGCTCCCAACTGCTCCTTTTTTTCTTTTTCTTTTTCTTTTTTTTTTTATTCTGGGCCAGCTTTAGCTCTGAGGCTTGGCTCCAGCTCTGAGGCCTCAGCTGCTGAAAACAGGTATCTGGTTTGTTTCGGTTCTATAATCAAAACTCTGTATCAACTCCAGCTCTGAGATCCCAGCTCTCTGAAAGCTGGTTTCTGGGGTTTTTCTTTAGCTTCTATATTTGTTACAATGTTTTTTAAACTGCAAGCTCAGAGGCCGGCAAGGCAGGTGGGGAATGTTGCAGTCCTCCGTCACTGAAGCAAGCAAGCCTCATGTTAGTTTCAAGCTGCCTGGCTGCCGGCCGCCATCTTGGCTGGCAGTTAATTTGCATATCACCCTGATTAGCCAATGGGAAGGGTAGCGGTTGTATGCCAATTGCCATGTTTCTCTTTTATTAGATAGGATATTCTCAGGCCCCCCCTGGACTCACTGAATCCAATCCTCCAGGGCGGGGGCCTGGAAATCTTATTTCAAACAAGCACCCCTGTGAGTCTGCTCAGGCACATGTAGGAAATCTGTAATGGATAATCTTCAAAATTAGTCCTAGTCAGGGATTTCGATGATTTAAAAATACACAGTATAGGTTTTGTATCTAGAAGACCTTCAAAAATCATATTTATTCATATAATTCTCTATTTATACAATACTAGAGGCCCCATGCACAAAATCCGTGCAGGGGGCGGGGAGGTATCCCTCAGCCTGGCCTGCACCCTCTGGCGATCTGGGACCCCTCGGGTAGGGTCCCTAGGCCTGGCCAACGATCAGGGCCTATGGGGCCTTCCTTCCTCGGCTGCCTGCAGCTGCCCTGTCCCCGCCGCTGCCACTGCTTGCCGTTTGTGCAGTGCTGCCCCTCCCACCCCCCTGCCACCGGTCCCCTTTCTCTGCGGGTGACAGATGTGGGGTGCGATCACTTGGCTGGCCTGGGCCTCCCTCTGTGGGTGTGATCACTTGGCCGGCCTGGGCCTCCCTCTGTGGGGCAATTGATCGCAGGGCCTCCAGATCAATCACCCCTCAGAGGGAGGCCCTGCCCACCCACCACAGTGCAGCCAGCTGGGTGGCCCCACCTACCCGGCCAGGGGTCCACAATTGCAGAGCCGCCCCCCTCCCCCGCCCCAAATTGATTACCCCGTGGGCCAGTGGCCTGGTCCTCCCTCTTTGGGCCAATCGATCGCGGAGCCCCCCATCGATCGCCCCGCAGAGGGTGGCTGGGCCTCCTCTGTGGGGTGATCATGGAGTGATGGCAGGGCCCTCCAACCAACCGCATTGCACCCTCCTTGGCTGGCCTGCCGCCAGTGTGTGTCATAGCGCAGTCGTCCAGAAGGTCGTTCTGCTGTTAGACTGTTCAGTCGATTTGCATATTATGCTTTTATTATTATAGATGTTGTCAACTCCAATATATCTATCTCTTAGAGATCTGTATGCAACCATTTAAAACAATACCGACAGGCCCACTCCCTTCTTGTAGTGTGTGCAGTTCAGGCCTGTCCCAATCTTCCCTGCCCCCAGGTTAGAGCCTCTCTACTGAGGATAGGGTGGCTGCAGACCTTCCCCTCCTCCCAGACACATCAAGAGGGCTCATGTGGCTCACCATCAATTTCCCTCCACATGCTCAGGGGCTCCATCCATGTAATGGTTGGCAAAGGGCTGGCTTGTGCCAGGCATCATAGGGTTACACTTTGTCCCACCTTGATGGTGACACTGACACTGGGGGTTGAGATGTGGGGCTCATGCAGGTGCTGAGCTCAGTTTCATGGAAAAACTGCCCCGCCTTGGAGAGAGGGCCTTGGCAATCAGGTAGGCACTCACCAAGACTGCCGGGAGGCAGTGGACTATAAAACCTGGAATAGTCCGCTTAAGCGACAGTTGCCAGCCAGGGTGTATTTTGCAGAGCCAGCCCCGTGCTGGAGAGACTCTGGGCCCCACATCCAGCAAGCTGGCAGGGCTGGTAGGCAGGCCAGTTCAAGAAGACACTCCTGGATACCACTGCCAGCTATTGGAAGACAGGTCAAGGTAGACCAGGTGGGCCAATAACTAAAGAGCCAGCCCAGGGTGCATGTCAGTCCTGTTGTGCATGAGATCCAAGACCCTCGGGCCCAGGGTGGCACGGAACACTGCCCATGGTACTGAACAGAGTCTGTTCCCCTCCAGTCTCAGCTCGTTCACTTCTGCAGGTACTCCAAGGCTCCCCGGTGGACCACAGCGACGTTGTTAAATTAGCCCAAGTTATTCCATGGTGCTCGTGCTGACGAAGGACCCTCAGGGCAGCTCAAACAAGGACGCATGTTCAATCCTCACGTGCCTGGACTCTTCAGGGAGGTTCCTGGGATCTCTCCCAAGGAGCTGGGCATGCACTGCAGAGTCCTGCATGAGAAACAGGCAAGCTTTAAGGTGAACATCAGAGAACTGGGACCAGGCGGATCCTGGCATTAGGTGTGTGAATTAGAAGAAATATTATTCACTTGAAATAAAAGAGTTAGACCTATTTTGGTAAAAGTTGACAGCTCATCAAAGTTCAGTGCCAACTAGAATGGGTCTCCTAGAGATTTTGCTGATTTCCTAAATTCTAGGCCCACTCCCACTCCAAAGTATCCCCAGAGGAGCCCCGTCCCCCACAGCCCTTGGCTTCTGGCCAGCACAGCACACCTGCCAAACGTCTCCTCTGTGCTGGCAGGTCCTGGCACACAGGAGGCCTGAGCTCCATGAGAGTCCAGAAGGACCAGAACTAGCAGTGAACGGAAGCCATATTCCTCTGTAAGGAATTACCTTGGGAATTTTGAATAAGACAGTCCCAGCTTCCGAGGTGCAAATCCTATTATTGGTGACCCTTGGCAATGTAGGTCAGCACAGCCGTTGAAAAGCCTCTGGACACAATAAGGTCTATTGTGGCCCCAACCACAAGCTCAGTAAGAACCTGGTCAGGGAACTAAGGTCAGAAAACTCACCCTTTGTCTGGTTCTTGAATCCAGAAGGCAAACTCTAGGCCAGATGTCCAGTTCTGTTCTGACACTGCCTTCCCTCCGCTTCTTGCAAAAAGATCTGAGACCCCAGCAGGTGCGCTGTGCTGGAGCGATGCCTCAGGCTTTAAGGAGTGAGCTTTCTTTCAGAATGAGCGGGAGTGGGAGGAGGCCGAGAACGCTGAGCATCATGGATCAGGTGATTTGGCTAAAGCTCATCCAGCCCGGCCGGCGTGGCTCAGTGGTTGAGCGTTAACCTATGAACCAGGAGGTCATGGTTCGATCCCTGTCAGGGCCCCTTCCCCGGGTGGCAGACTCGATCCCCAGTGTGGGGAGTGCAGGAGGCTGCCCATCAGTGATTCTCATCATTGATGTGTCTCTCTCTCTTCCTCTCTGAAATCAATAAAAATATTTTTTAAAATTCATCTAATACTTCATCAATCACAATTGGTTCCTGAAACCTAGAATTTCCAACCATCCTCTAATAATGAACGCAGGTGATGGGTGACAAGTAATCCTGTGACCACGCCCTGCCCCTGAAAAGCCTCCTCCCACACCTGGCTGGGCTGAGTGCCGCCTCCACCGCACACGCTGCCTCTGCCCATGGCGACCAGAGTCAGGGCAGCATCATGGCGCGGAAGGCAGACCACAGGCTGTGTTTTCTGATCAAACTAAAATGTGTGTGTTTTAATCTTGGATCTCACAACTTCCCCTGAATGCTATGTATTTCCCATAATGAGAAGGAAAGGCCTACATTTAAAGTGATACATATGTGATTCTTGGGTACTTGCTCTGCCACCCATCACTCAGTCAACAAATATTTATTGGTCATCTGCTCCAAGCTACACACCTGCTGGGGCAGGGACACAGTGGTGAGCAGCTCTGTGCAGACGCTGCCCCATGGCCTTCTTTCCAGCTCAGCCTCCCGTCACACAGCCTTGGGAATGTCCTTTAACCTCTGTGAGCCTCGATCTTTCCTCTGCAAAGTGAGGGAATTAATACACATTCATAGTGCTTCTAGGCAACTCTGAGATTATGTAGAATAGAGTACCCAGAATGCAGCACTCCATCATCTGTGTTGTGTGTTCACCACCCTTGAGTAATAAATTTCAGTTCCCCTCCCACACCAACAGACACTCCTTCCCTATTACCTGGGGCACTTCCTGATGAATATTGAGGTCCCATGGTTCCCCTAGGACTCAGGACGCACACAGCTCCCTGCCAATGCCTCAGTGAGCAGCCAGTGAGGGGAGCAGTGGGTCCTTACTAAGCTGCTTCCACCCCAGCTATCCATCTGAGCAGACACACCTGCCGGGTTCAAGCCTAACCCTGTGAGCTGCCAGGTCTCCAAGTCCCTCATGAGGTAAGAATTAAAGCAGGACATGCTGCGGGCACAGAGCTGGGGTGAATGGACCCCTCCAGGAGTGAGTGGGTGCTCACCGGCCAGGAGTGTGTGCAGAAGTCATTCCTGCCGAATGTGCCCCGGGCAGGGACTGAGGTGGTGCGGGCAGCGGCACGGGCAGTGTGACCCGACAAGGACAACACTGATGGGCAACTCGCATTCCAGAGCCCCCACCAGGTTGGCCAAGGTTTTGTCAGGTTTGCTTCCTGGAAAAAAATGTGTTTTACTCTGTGGGTATCAGAAACCACTATGAATTCTGTTCTCACCCCAAAATATAAGGGCCTAAAGAGCTCTCCACCCCCACAATTTTTTCTCTGTTCATCCCATATTAGTCTCTTCAAATGAGTCTAGCTCAGCACACCCACTGCTGAGAAATGTCTGGAACCACTGGCTTCCGCTCCCTCCTCTGCTGGCCCCCCGCCCTCCGCAGGGCCTCGGGGGAGCTGTGTTGTCAGTTAAGGCAGGAAACTAGGACAAGGAAAGTTCCTCGGGTTATATTATTTTTCTTAAATAGCAAGTGGTTGCGTGGTGTCTCTAAACTCAACAGAGTCAACAACAAAGTGAAGGAGTCTGAGTACATTAGTCCCCACCTCTCTCCCGGCAGGATGCCTTTAGGAACTGGACTCTTATCATGTAAAGACAGAGTGTAAGAGAGAACTTACTCTGTGTTTATGAAATAATCAGATAGAAATGGCTTCTGGGTACCAACCCCCTGGCTTGTCTTAATAGAATATTAATCAGAAAGTTTCTGATCTAGTCAATTGGCAGGACGTGGGACATGTCGGACAGAGGCTAAGTGACGTGTAAGAAACAACATGCCGCCCTTCCCTCCCCCACGCTGGCCATCGTGTCGGAGATGGTCCCCAAGCTCTGAGGCGTGCCTGTGCCTGTGCCTGGATGGACCCACAGAAGACTATGTTCCCAACCCCTGAAACAGGGAGGTTATGGGACTAATATTCTTGCTGATGAAATGTTAGAGCAAATAATGTTAAAAGCCCCGACATGCTCCTCCAGTTTCTCCTTTCCCTGTTGCAGCCATAGCTGACATTCCAGGTGGCGGGTCATCGGCCTGGGCCCCTGCGTAAGTGGGTGGAGCAGAGCTCTCCCCTCCTGCACTTTCCCTCCTGACTTAGGTAGATCTGTGAGAGCAAAAATACATATTTCTATGTTAAACCACTGAAATTTGGGAATTGTTACACAGCATAAGCATAACTTATACTGGCTTTTAAAAAGCCCTTGCAATCAAATAAAATATGCTCAAATACTTGTAAGTTGATTTTTTGTCTCTACTGGCTTATATGATAGTCAAAACAATAATTTTCTGTTCTAGCCCTGGCTGGTGCGGCTCAGTTGGTTGGAACGTCATTCCACACATCAGAGGGTGGTGGGTTCAATTCCTGGTCAGGGCACATACCCAGGTTGCGGGGTTCGATCCCTTGTCAGGGTGTGTGCAGGAGGCCACTGATTGATGTTTCTTACATTGATGTTTCTCTCTCTCTCTCTCTCTCTCTCTCTCTCCCCCTCTCTCTCTCTCTCATCAATAATAAAAAAAAAAAAATTCCCAGCTCTAGTTCTCTAAACACACTGCTCTCTGGGTCCCTTGACTGAAAATCTAGTTTTAATAGCCCACATCTACTTCCAGGATAGACTTTCTTTTATTTGCCTTCCATACCCTTCAACTTGGACTGCAATTACAGATAAGTAACATGAGAAACAGCTTCTCCTGGGCAAAGGAGAGCATAGCCACACACCACTCAGAAAAGGCATGACGAGAGGCTACGATTCCAGCCCTCCAAAGAAGGCAGTGTGCTATGGGACCCTGTGCGGGTGGACTCTCCGCATGGGCGGCCAGAACTGCTTTCCACAGGACTCAAAAAACTTCAGGTTTTCAGGAACTGACTCAGACTAACCAGACTCATACACCAAAGGCTAATATATAAACAAGACATCATTTTATTTTTTTACAACAGGAATTTGTTTTTTCCAATGACTTGAATGTTTGTGAGCACAATCCAGCCTGAGTATCCTCTGTAAGAGCAAATCAAAGAAGACAGAACACATAAGGGAAGATGGTTACGGGGGTTGGGGGCTGACCATCTGGGGGTTATTTTGTCCAGATGACCAAGTTTGAACTCTCTCTCTCTCTCTCTCTCTCTCTCTCTCTCTCTCTCACACACACACACACACACACACACAGACACACACACACACACACAGGTACAATGCTGGATAAATACTGACATACTAAGAAGAGCTTGCTTTTAAGCCCTAGGAAATGGGTAAAAGTTATCTATGTATGGGCGTTCTGTGTTCACGGGCACCGCTGCTCTCCTGGCTCTGACTCCGGGCTCCAGTGGCACCAAAGACCCGCCCAGGTAGTGACCCCACCGTGGATTGCACTGCAGAGATCCACACTGAACATAGACCCTCAGCTGGCCAGAAAGTCATCAGAGACTTGGATCCTCCAAGAAAATCCACCACAACCCCTGTAAGTCATTCCGCTCTCAGACTCCAGTGTTCTCATCTACACAGTCAAGTAGCCCAGCCCCTATAATAAACTGCTGTGAGGGCCAAAGGAGAGAAAACAGGAGAATGTGTTGTAAGGCCTTTTGTTGTAAGGCCTTTTGTAAATGTGAGAGGAAATGAGCTTAGAAATCCCAGCATCACACTGGGTTCTATCAAGCGAGTGTTCAACACCACGTGGAGTCTCGCGGGTGATGTTAGTCAGGTAGTTTCCACGGATCACTTGCTGTCCCAAATCTTCTCAGGTGTTGTTACCTGAAGGTTTTGGCACCAAACACCCCGATGCTCCTTTGGTGGAGCTCAGTGCTGCAGAGGAGACACACGGAAATTTCTGTGGATGCCCGCACTCAGGCCCTCAGGGTCCCAGCGCTAAGTGAGCTGAGGAGGCTTCCTTTCCAGTGGCCCCTGAGCAACTGGGGACAGGGAGATGCCCCCAGGAGCCAAGGTAAGTTTAGGAAGCACCACAGACACTGCTGCACGGGCAGAGCGAGCTGTGCGCGGACAGCAGGGCGCACGCGGCCGCACACGGGCCCCTCTCGGCCCCTCCAGACTGACATTCGTGAGTAAATGAACACCATTCAAATCTCTAGAACTCACTGAAAATCAAATTATTCTCTCCAGTCAGAATGGCGCCCAGAGGAAAATGTTAGAGTCTGTCAGTGTCCACAGTGAGGCCTGGTGTCTGCGGGTCTGTGTGTGGCCGCACAAACGCGGCTGCTGCACACGGAGGCGTGTGAGGCGTCTGTGCGCACCACCGCCCCGCACCGCACAGACGCCAGCGGGCAGGCCTCGACTCTGGGACCCACTGCCAGGCCAACTTCCGCGCGGGCACGTCCCGCCTGTGGGTTGTGGGCAACGCAGTAGATGAGATCACGGCTCAGCCGATAGTGCTGCCACCATGACTTCCAAGGGAGAACGTCCTCCACCCCTGTAAGTTGGGTTTGGCCATGGCACTGGCTTTGGCAGATGGAAAATGGGCAGGAATGGCAGTGTGCCCGTTCTAAGCCAAGAGTTTGAGAGGCATCACATTCCTCTGATGTCATCTGACTCCCCCGGGAAAGGAGCCTGCCCCAGGTGGCCACCGGCTCTCCATGTTGGGCCCCAAATAAGACACACGGGGCAGAGCCACCTGCCCCTCCCAGACCTGTGGGCTGTGCAAACGTAAGTGCGCTGCTTGGGGCCTGTGCTGCTGCTTCGTTCATGTGCAGCGAAAAGGGCCACACAGGCGTGTGGGGCACAGGCCCTTGGACCGGGGCTTAGCCGGAGGAGACATGAGAAATCGTGTGCGAACAGGAGGGTCTTTATTGCTGACAAGGAGCCATTAAAACAGAGTAGTTCTTCAAAGCAGCCCACAGAGCAGCCGCACAGACCCCGGCCAGCCAATTGCTGATGGCAGCACCTTTCCACGAGCTCAGACAACAAGGCTTCTTGCCCAACAGCGACGTCAGCACTGGGTTGCAGAGGCGCCTGCGCCGTGCATGCAGGACCGTCGCTGAGTCCTGCCTTTGCACCTGCGCGTGGCAACTTGGCCTTGAACCGCTGTTGTCCTCTGATGAGGGTCCCCACAGCAACTTACTTCATTCCCCTGCTTCTGCTCCAGGAAGATGGGGAGAGAATTGCAGGGGTGTCTTCTGCAAAGATTGTTGTAAGAGTTAAATGAGTTAATGCATATAAAGCACTTAGAACACTTCCTGGCACTTAGTAAGTGCTTTAATAGGTGTTAGTTCTTGTCGTTGTGTGTAGTGGAGGAGCGGGTGAGCACGTGGGGGGAAGGGTCGGAGCAGGTGTGTGGGCGCCTGCACCAGGGGAGCCTCAGCAGAAGCACTCGTCCACCCGCCCGCCCTGCCTGGCGGCCCCGGGGGCAGAGTCCAGGCTGGAGCTGGAGCGGGCGGACAGGAGCCCGTCAGCCTCGCCGAGGCCGGGCTGGGGCCGCGCCCCTGAGTCCTCGCCGAGGCTGAGGCTCAGCCCATCCAGGCTGAGGTAGGTGCTGGTGGCCTCGGGGGAGTGCCCGGCACGGCACTGGCGGCAGCGCCTGCGGAGGGCCCCGCAGCCCACCAGCAGCGTGAGGGGCAGCGCGATGACCGCGGCCACGCTGGCCACAACCGCGTTGATGAGCCGCTGCGTGGCCTCGGCGTCCGCCACCTCGTCGGGGGAGAAGACGACGCACTGCTCCTTCCGGGGCGCCAGGCCCCGCGCGCAGACACAGGCCACGTACTTGGTCTCCGGCACCAGCCCCCGGAGGGTGACCCTGGTCCTCCCAGGCGGCACGGCCACCCGCCGCATGGCCCGCTGCCCGAGGACAGCGTACAGGACACTGAGGGCCGCGCTGCCGGCCCGGGGCGCCTTCCACACCAGCGTCACACTCTGGTGCGTGTCCCCCACCACCTTGAGCGCCGTCACCGTCCGAGCCTCCTGGGGTCCCGTCGGCCCACCCTCCTCCATGCCGGGCCCTGCAGGCCAGGGTGTGGGGGGCATATGCCTGGCCACCAGCCTGTCATACGCAGCTGCTTCTGGCCCCTCGCCCGTCCCTGCCCCTGGGGCCTCCGGGCTCCTGCTGCACTCGGTGGAAGCCTGGGGCTCGGTGACGACCAGGGAGGTGAGGGTCTCGGAGGCGCCCAGGAAGTTGCTGGCCTGGCAGACGTAGTCCCCGGCATCGAGGTGGGACACGGCGGGCAGGCCCAGCAGCGCCCAGCTGGTGCCGTCCCTGGAGACCTGCTGGTGCACTGCGGGGGGCAGGGGGGAGGAGGGGAGGAGGCACGGATGAGGAGGGTGCCCGTGCCCTGGCTCCCTCCAAGGGCCACACTCGAAGCCCAGACTGTGTACACGCCACTGAAAGCCTTGTCACCCCAAGAAAACACTGGGGCTCACCACCCTTTCTTAGACTAGCCAAGGAGATTGAGACCACCAAGGCTCTAATCTGGGGAGAGCCCGGCTAAGGCAGTGCCCAAGAACGCTCTGCCTTCTAAGCCTGCCCCGTGCGGGCTGTTCCTCAGGCCCTGGGGCTCTGCAGCGCTGACCAGGCAGCGGGCTGGTGCGGGGCACACGGCAGGAGCCCTGGAAAGTCCCTCCCCTGCCTGTGCGGCCCATGCTCCAGCCCCGCACCAGCTCCAGGGGTGCCTCCTGCTTGCTGTCTGCAGCCTGGCGCTTCCTGTACAGCTCAGCTGTACAGATTCCAAACCCCTCGTTCTAGAGCAGCACTGGCCAAGCTGGTTGCAGGAGAGAGAAGAAAGCTGGGCGGAACCAAGCGATCCGTCAGATACTGAGAGAGGCTCCTCCTCAGCTCTCCCTGGGTGTGGCGAGCGCCGACTCCACACCAGCCCGCCCAGGGCCAGGATGAGCCCTCTGTCTACGGCAAAAGAGCCGCCCTGTGGAGTCACCGGAGCGCGGTCCACGCCCGTCCTCCTGTAGGAGCTGCTGATGGAGGCTGTGCATTGAGCCTCTCAGAGCCTCAGGTTACTTATACAAAATAAGAGGATTGCTCTTCAAAGCTCAAAGACATGATGGACAGAATACATTTAACAAAGAGCTTCATGAATGTAACTCACATCAAAAGTTACTCCTAGTGATACCAACTTCATATTTGCAACCGGGAGACTCACTGTTGCCCTCTCGGGGGCCCCGAGTCTCTGATAGAGGGGTTGGTGGGATGTGACAGGACAGGCTGAGAGCCACCATTGAGGCCACTGTCCCAGGCCCTGCCTCTGCGTGATGCCTGTCCAACCCCATCGGGCAGAATGGGCGTGAACAGCCCTGCTCAGCCTGCTGCCCGCTCCTCAGCCTTTGGGACCCTGACCCGCCGCCCTGTGGGATCTCAGCATGGTGGTTCCTGAAGCTCACACACCTGTGCCGTTGAGGGGGTGCCCACTGACCCTCCTCCAGCTCATCTGGGGCTCAGGGACACCAGTGGCCCCACAGCGGAGCAACACTGTGCTGCCCAAGGGAGACCTGACGCTGGCCACGCCTGGTCGCAGCTCGGGTCCCTGGCACCTGCTCAGCTGCAGCTGGCGGAAGGCCACACCGGCCAGGTCGCCCGGACCGGCACACCGTAGCCCGGCCTCTATGAAGGCCAGGTGTGGGGCCTCGCCTTCCAGGAAGTGGACCAGGTCGTGGAGTCGGCAGTCGCACGCCCAGGGGTTGTCTTGCAGCCCTGCAGGGTGAGAGGCCAGAGGTCAGCCCGCTGTTCACATCCCCAGGCCCACTCCCTCCCCCTTGGGGGTCTAGGCAGGTCCTGCCTAGAACTGGCCTCCCACTCGCTCCTTGCCCGCCAATCCTGCCCCCTCGGCGCCCCAGCCCTGCCCCCTCAGACCCCCAGCTCTGCCCCCTCAGCCTGCTCTTCCTCTGGAGGCCTCACACGGCTTCCTTGTCAGGTTGGCATGAGCATAAATAAAAAAAGAATCATATCAGGCACTGGGTAGGCCATACAGCACCAACAGCATCAGCAATGACCCCGCAGCCTTAGAGGGACACTTTCAGCCACTGGCCAGCGAGCATTCCTGTGGTGCTCGCCATGTGCCAAAGCCCGTCGCTGGCAGTGCTGTGACCCTGGCTGCTTGACCCCTGACCTCCCAGTGTGAGTGACACTGCCAGCACCAGCCCAGCAGGGCAGCTGTCTGAGCCCTGGTTCCTCTGACACAGGCTCAAAAGGAGAGAAGAGAGGAGGCCAGGAAGTCCAACCCTATGTCACCATCCTGTGCTCGCATGTCTTTCGGAGCTGGAAGGTCACTGCCTGCCCCTCCTCCCCCCCGCCCGCCCCGGTCAAAACCTCCAACAGAGACAGGGAATCCTGTGTCCTCAATCCTCAGGCACAAATCCTCTTTATATGTTTGCATTTCTGAAATGCAAAATGAATGCATTTAATATGATGTCCTTTTTATCCCCCAAATACTGTTATTAAATGTGATATTATGTCCAGGAGTCAGTGGATCTTATACATGTATATGCAGGTGTTCGGTTTGTTTGAAAGAAGAATGTGAGTGTGGAAAGGCTGCATTCACATCTGCTGGATGGTCACGACTCATGAGAAAGCCAGCCAGGGGCGCTGGCTCCTTCTCCTGCCCCAGCTCTCCCCACCCAACTGGCAGCTGCTCCCAGTCCCCGGTGAAGTGCGTGTAATGAGTCATCACTGCCTGCCTCTGGCTTTCACCTGATACAGAGTCCCCGGTAAATGAATGCAAAAGGCAAAGTCAGAGGACAGTGAAGCAGTCACCCATCACATTGGCAAAAGTGAAACATTTGGCCACTTTAACTGTTAGCCCACGAGAAAGTAGATCTTCATCAGCTGTGCTCACGGCTGCATTCCCAGCGCCTAGAACTGTGGCACACATTCATAAGGGCTCAAGTCAACTTGCGGAGCGGGCACCACCTGCCTGGGGAACAGCAGGACATCCAGCGTGCACACTCCGCCAGCTCGCCACGCCCCTGGAGAGCTGTCTGCAGCAATCTCGGGGAGGGGGTGGGGGCACATGCTTTGAAGACTCTTGGCTTTGGGTTTCCCAGAAGGAGGCTGAGAGGCAGAGTGCGGTGCAGGGGAAGGAGGAAAGCAGGAGAGAGGGGAGCTCTGCGCGCCTGGCAAACCCCCGGGCGGGGGCGCTCTGGAGCTAGAATAGCCCATCAGCGACCTTTACCTTCCCCCTGATAGGTCCTTGGATGGGACTGTCCTCAGAGAGGGGTGTGGCCTTGGGACTGGCTGTTCTGAGCTGAGATGGTCCCGGGGCTGAAGCACCCCAGGCGCTGGGCAGCCAGAGGGGGGGGGTGGGGCGGTGCTGCACGTCTCTGTGCTGCCCAGGCGCTCATGGCTGCGAGCGCTATGCCCCCAGGCCTGCCGGTTTGAATACATCTTTCTATCAACCGCTCTTCTCTAAAGGAAACGGGGGCAAGCTGAGCCAGGGACACAACTAGTAAGGGGCAGAATTTGAACTCCTAACCTTACCAGTATGTGCCTAGCACTCAGCCTCCGCTTAACCCAGGACCAGCGCCATGTCTGTTTCCCAGGGAAAGAATCAGAGCCCAGAGAGGCGTGGCGTCCTGCACAGACCCGAGGCGCAGAGGCCTCTCTTACCGAGGACCAGCCCGGGTCGGCCCGGGAGAGAGGGCGCGGCGGGCAGGGGAGCCCAGGCGGCCAGGAGCGCGGGCGGGAGCCGCAGCAGCCGGTTGCTGGAGAGGTCCAGGAAGGTGAGGTCGCGCAGGAAGCGCGCGGCGCCAGGCGGCACAGCGGCGAGCCGGTTGGCCTGCAGGTCCAGCAGCCGCAGCCGCGGCGCGTCCCCGAGCGAGGCCCAGGGGAAGGCGGCCAGGCGGTTGCCCGGCAGGCGCAGCTCCCGCAGGCGGCCCAGGCCCCGCAGCGCCCGCGCGCCCAGCCGGCCCAGCGCGTTGTAGGGCAGCCAGAGCTGCTCCAGGCGGCGCAGCGCCACGAAGGCGGCGGCGGGAACCCGGCGGATGGCCGTGCGCTCCAGGCGCAGCCGGCAGGTGTCGGGCGGCAAGGCCGCGGGGGGCAGGGTCATGTCCGGGTCGTTGCACACCACCGTCCTGGGCACAGAAAGGGGGCGTCTGAGCGAGGGTCTGGCAGGTGACACCCTCCCCACCTCCTGCCAGAGGCCACTGCTCTGCAGGGACCGGGGACACCCGCCTGGCTCCAAGCTGCGGGGCTCTGGGATGGGCGGGAGCCAGCCCCTCCTGGTTCCTGGGGCGAGGGGAGGGGGGCCTGATTTCAGAGCCTTTCACGGGATCCCCGGGGCGGCTTGGTCTCTGGCACCCTGAGGGACCTCAAGCTGAGCCTGCCGTGCCCGGCACCGCCACCGCCCCTCCACAGTGCAGCACTCAGTCCCGAGATCCCCAGGCGCATGTCCTTTTGCAAATATGTTGAAAGTGTTGATTGTCAAATTACAGCTCCGCTTTTGTAACCATCTAGGTTTTTCTTCATTTAAAAACTATATGCCAAGAGCATCAGAAACAGCAGCCACCCCCTCTGACTGAGCCCCACCCCCAGCCCCAGCGAGACTCACACGTGGGCTCTGCTTGCTGCCCGTGTCCTTGAGCACCTTACATGACCTTCACTTTCCTCAGCGTCCCCGTCACAATAGAGTCCACCTCACGGGTGGTTGGGGGTAAAGGAGGCCATGTGTGTGCCGCTCGCACATGGGTCGCCCGCAGGGCCCAGGCTGGTGCCAGGCATAGATGCCACCCAGCCCTGCCGGTGTGTCAGGCTCCACAGCGCCTGCCAAGGCGCCTCCTGTGCCAACAGCGGCACCTGAAGTTTCGGCCTGTGAGCTTGGCACGGAAGGCCACAGGGCTGGCTCTCCCCGCCACGGGGCTGCACCACCGTCAGGACGGAGCGGCTGTCCAGGAGCCGGCCTGGGAGGCCCAGATGGAAGGGGCCTTGGCCTCCCCACACGTCATGCCCGTGGGCACCGCAGCCACTCAGGCCTCCTCCCCTGGCAGGACCTCCCTGCACACGGGCGGGCGAACAGCTGCGAGGCTACCAGCAGGTAGACTGTGGCGAGAGGTCTGCTGTCAGAGGCAGGATGGCCACTGGCTGACGTCAGGGGCCCGGAAGCTGTCCTTGGAATGTCCTTTTCCACACTAAGGTTAACCTGCTACCAAGACCTCTCCGTCCCTGCCCCTGCCCATCGCCAATGGGCAGAGTCTGGAAAAGGAGCAGTGGCTGGGTCCCAGCACCAGGCCGGCCGATGCTGCGGGCTCAGCCAGTGCTTCCTGCAGTGGAAGGAGGCCCTGCATCCCTCGGTCGCCCTGTGCAGGCCCCGGGCTCAGCCGGGCTTCCCCGCGGAAGAGGGCCCTCACCACGGATGGTCCGCGTGAGCTGGAGTATCAGAGATCTGAGCCACACATGGAGCTCCCTCTGTGCTTCAGGCCATATGGTGCCCTTTCTTGGGTTCTCGCTGCCTCCCTCACACCCAGTCAGCCAGTACCCCTGGCCGGGACCACTGAGAGGTGCACCGACAGTATTGCTACCTGATCAGAAACCACCAGTGTCTCCCCAACACCCACCTAAGACAGGGAGAAAGGAAGATGGAATTCCAGAAGGTTGGAAAGGTTGTGGGAGAGGCCCTGAGTCAGGTGAAATCCTTGAGTGAGGTGGGGTTCAGTGCTCATAGATGGATAAACTGAAGTGTCAGAGAACAGAGGCTTTAAAGACATAGGAGGAGAAAGGGAGGGAGTCATGGTAGGGGTGGAAAAGCAGGGCACACAAACCCCGCGGCCTAGGGATGCCCATGGAGTGGGGGGGCGGGGAGAGGATGGAGGTGCTCCCAGAGCTCAGAGGGGGTGGGGAAAGTCAAAGAGAGGTGCGGAGGGAGGGGTGTTTGTTGCAAAAGAATGGGCAGTCCCTGCCTACAGAGAGCCCTAGGAAGAGGTCAAGGCTGAGGCTCTGAGGGCTTTGCCAGAGGAGACCCAAAAACGCAGCACATAGGAGGCAGGTGGTCCATCCTGGGAGGGTGGTCAGAGATACCTGGGATATGAATGGGCACTCTGAGAGATGAGGCAAGAGAATAGGAAAGGCTTGGGAAAGAGGAGGCTAAGGAGATATGGAGAGAGTGGTGGGAAGGAAGGAAGGAAGGAAGGAAGGAAGGAAGGAAGGAAGGAAGGAAGGAAGGGAGGGAGGAAAGAAGGAATAAAAGAAGGAAGGGAGGAAAGGAGGGAGAAAAGGAGGGAGGGAGGGAGGGAGGAAGAGGTAAAGGGGAGAAGTCCTGGAGGAGAATTCGGGAAGGATTTCCTGGGGCTGCACACCTGTGCCCCACCCCACTCCGCCTGCAGCGGTGCCTGGTACCTCTGAGGCAGAGCCATGCCTTGCTGGCCAGACAATAATTCAGCACAGATCAGCCTCAAGGTCCTGGGAAATGGAGGTCTCACCTGGCCACTCTCTGAGCCCTGCATCCAACCCTCCCACCCCAGCCAGCTGGTGAAGCTGGGGACTGGGATGTCACCCCACACACCTGGCACCTTACCTGGCCATGCTGCCATCACCCAGGACCTGGAGGCTGCAGCTGCACCGAGGCGGACAGGAGCTCCAGGCCTGGGGTGGGGGCCTGAGGGCCAGAAGCCAGAGCATGCCCAGCGCCACCCTCATGGCTCCAGGCTCCGCTGCAACCCAGGCAGGGGCCTGGCCTGGCCCAATCTGTCCTGCCTGCTCCACCCCCCTGCCTGAGGCCATCAGATAAACAGGACATAACGGGGATTAAGGAAGGAGATCAGCCAGTCACAGTACTCAGTGGCTTATTGCTCCCTGGAATAACCCATCCTGAGAGTAGGGGTGGGGGTCCCCTCTGTAACAACAGCCACAGGCCCAGAGAGGCCGAGCTTGGAAAGGTGGGGCAGGTGGGTGGACAGGGCAAGCATAGCTGGGCCAGCTGGCTGGCCACCCATCTGCAGAACCCCAAGGTCAGCCCGGCCATGGGCAGCAGAGACCACCAGGCGCCTGGCTTACAGGAGACAAGACAGGCCCTGGCGTCGGTGCTGGCCGTGGAGGTTCCTCTCTGTGATGTCTGTTGTAGTGCAGACACAACGAGGTGAGGACAGTGAAGGCGTGAGGAAGAGCCCAAGCCCAGGACCACACTGCCTGGTTCAGATCCCAGCGCTTCCATTCAGGGCTGTGGCCTTTGATAAGTCACATGACTCGTCTTGGCCTCTGTGCGCTCATTTGTCAAAGGGAAGTAATGTTACTTTGCTCGGGGTGTTTATGAAAATTGAACAACCCAAGTTCCCCAGACCTCGACAGCCCGCGAAGCAGAAGCTCTCTTAGGAGTCATCAAGACCCCGTTTTGGCCGAGACCGGTTTGGCTCAGTGGATAGAGCGTCGGCCTGCGGACTGAAAGGTCATGGGTTCGATTCCGGTCAAGGGCATGTACCTGGGTTGCGGGCACATCCCCAGTAGGAGATGTGCAGGAGGCAGCTGATCGATGTCTCTCTCTCATCGATGTTTCTAACTCTCTATCTCTCTCCCTTCCTCTCTGTAAAAACTCAATAAAATATATATTTTAAAAAAAAGACCCCGTTTTGTTGGCACTTGCAAGTACCTGCTCATGGAGGAGTGGGGAGACGCAGAGGTTTGGAGAGACCTCCAAATGCCCTCCCAGGGGCTCACGAGCCTCTGGGCACCCGGCAAGCAGCTGCCTCCCGCCTGCCATGGACAGCCAGGCGGAGCACTGCCTTCTGAGCAGAGCCTAGGCCGTCCCTCTGGAACAGGTCCCTCTGCAAGGGTGGCGGTATCTGAGAACCATCCCCCTGGAGTTAGTCCACACCTGGCCTTCGCGAGCACCAGTGGGCATGAGCTGTGCTGCTGATAGCACTCTCTACCTGAAATGAGTAGAGTTGCTCCAGATCGATGCTTCCTGCTGTAAACTTCACCATGAGCCAGTGTGTAAATTGTACCAGGACCTCCTTGCAGAAGCCAAAGCTCATAGTGGCTGTGGGCCAAGCCCTGGGAGACTGATGCTTGGGGAGCTGAAGGGCTCCATGGGCGTCGGGACGGCCCCCACCCCCACCCCACCCCCGCCCCGGACACCGCATGCACCACGGAGTCTTCTACCCAAGACCTGCACAGGCCCTGAGGAAAGATGCCCACATTGCAAAGGCAGAGAAGAGCCCCCAGTGGGCCCACCCCAGGGCACACAGCTAGGTGATGGCAGACTCAGAACCAGAACTCGAGTCTCTGACCCCAGCTGGTATTCTTTCTATGACAACAGGTGGCTTCCTAGCCACCATCCTTTTCCCCACTTATGAGTGCACGCATGTGATCATGTGGACACATGTGCACACACATGCTCAGGCGCTCAGCTTGTCAGCACCGACGAACACACCAGGACCTGGCTCCTAACCAGTTCTCAGGCACAGCTACAGCTTCAAACCCCTCCTTTTGCTCCCCTCCCTCCCTGGTTATGCAACTCTTCTAATTCGGCTCAGCTGCTCAGCTGCGAGTCCGGTCCTAATCCCCCTGCTGGGCGGGCTCACAAAGGCTGCCCTGTGCAGCGGGACGTTCCTTCTGCTCCGGCCCAGAGGACACTGCGGGAGGAGGGGCCGCAAGAAGGAGCCCAAGGCCCAGCATAATCCCCCCATGGGCCCTCGTGTGTCCACTGGCCCTTTAAAAGGAAGGGGTCTGTTTTTCAGGAGCCAGAGAAGCGCTGGGCCAGGGGAAGCGAGATGGCAGAGGCCGGGTCCCTGCCCACAGGCTTTGGGGAGCTGGAGGTGCTGGCTGTAGGGGCGGTGCTGCTGGTGGAAGGTGAGCAGGCGCCCGGGCAGAGCGGGGCCCATTGGTCGCCCAGAGTCGGGCTGCGGTTCTGAGGCTGGCAAGGAGAGGTCCCCAGCCCCCTCTGTGCTGGGTCCCCGGGGCTTTTGGTGGCTGCATTGGGGAGATGCAACTTGCAGTCTGGGAGCCGAGATGGAGGAGCCAGCAGAGGGTCAGGGAGGAGGGCCTCTGAGAGGGGGCATCGACCAGGGCGCAACCAAGCACCAGCTGTAAGCCTTTGCACTGTCCCTCCTGCACGGAAACTGTTTACTCCCTGGAGATTCTGAGAATCTGTGTAAGATCAGGCCCCGGTAGGCGCTGGAGACAGTACTGCCACCCGTGTGCTTGCAACCGAGTCACTCGAGCTCTGGCCCTCGGCGCCCTGCCCTCCTGGGTGTGTGGGGAAGAAGGGGTCATAAGGCACCAGCTGAGACAGACACCTCTCCGCACCCCATTCCTGCCACCACCTCCTTTTCTCGGCCCTAAGCATTCCCATGGCTGGGCGACGGGGCCCATGAGGTGCCAGCCTCACCCCGCATCCCCACGGTGCTCACTGAGGCCAGAGCTGGGCTGCGGGCCAGCCAGACGGGACTGGTGGGGAGAACCCTCGATCGGAAATAATCTGCACATTTTCTCACCCAACGAGAGTCGCCAGCGGAGTGGGCACACTCCCCTGGTGGCCCGGCCACGCTCCCCTCTCCTGGGAAGCCGCAGCCCAGCTCCCCTGTGCCCTGAACACGCCTTGACATTGCACCACGGCACGTCTTTGCGCACGCTGCTCCTCTTTCCAGAAGGCTCTCTCACCCTGTCTTCCTAGTAAGTGCTCAGTTTTGAAGGCAGGATGCTTCCCCGTTTCCCACTTAGATGGGAGAAGCTGCGGCTTAGCGTGGGTAGGGAGTGACCAGCCAACTTCAAGGTCAGGTCTGCCTGCCCCGCCCACCCAGCGCTGCAGCAGCCTCCCCTCCGAGAGCCACGAGCCGCGAGCCGCTCCCTGGCGGGCTCCCCGCGTCGAGATGGCACTGGAACTGGAGACACCTGAGCTCCACTCCCAGTGGCACCACTTACTAGGGCAGGTTAGCTGGGGCTCTGCGCCTGAGTTCCCCGAGTCGGGAGGACAGTGCCCAGTGAAGACCAGGAGAGGACCTGCATAGTGCAGCGTGCGCCGGCTGGCCTGCTTGGCGGGGCGCTGTGGGGGGCTGTCCGTGCGCCGGCTGGCCTGCTTGGCGGGGCGCTGTGGGGGGCTGTCCGTGCGCCGGCTGGCCTGCTTGGCGGGGCGCTGTGGGGGGCTGTCCGTGCGCCGGCTGGCCTGCTTGGCGGGGCGCTGTGGGGGCTGTCCGTGCGCCGGCTGGCCTGCTTGGCGGGGCGCTGTGGGGGGCTGTCCGTGCGCCGGCTGGCCTGCTTGGCGGGGCGCCGGCCTGGCCTGGTTTCCTTCCTCGCTGTCTTCTCGTTCGGCTGCCGTATGGCGAGCAGGGTGCTCGCATGGCTTCGTCTGTGAGGCCAGCCCTCCTGGGGGTGTTGGACGAGCTTCACTGAGAGTTGCTGAGTGTGAGGGCTTGGCGGGGGGGGGGGGGGGGGGGGGGGGGAGGGCTGTTTAGGCTCCGCCCAGCCCACACTCCTGGCTCTGACCCAGGCGGCCTCACAAGCCCCCTCTGCCAGCCCCTACCTCCCTTTCAGCTCTCGCCGGCCTCAGCCTCAATGGCCTGACCATCTTCTCCTGCACGAGCCCGGAGCTCCGGACCCCGAGCCACCTGCTGGTGCTGAGCCTGGCTCTGGCGGACAGCGGGGTCAGCCTGAACGCCCTCGCCGCAGCTACGGCCAGCCTCCTCCGGTACTGCCCTCCCTGGGCCCTGACCTCTGGGTCCTGCCCCCGGCCTGACCTCTGGGCACTGAGCACTCTCCTACCAACAGAAAACTGACCCGGCCTGGGCGGGGGCTGGGGGGGGGGGGGGGGCAGGCTGAGCTGGGCTGGATCCAACCCCAGACCCGCAGCAGTTCCTGGAGCACAGGAGCTGTCCGCCTGACCACAGCGGCTGCCGGGCGGAGAGCGGGCCTGCCACCGGCTCCCACGTGTGAATCTTGGCTGCATTAGTTCCCACCTCTTGGCTTCCTCTCTAAACTGGGTCTTATTACCTAACTCATGTGGTGGTTGGAAGTGTGACTGCTATGACTTGTGAATAGCTTCACACCATCACTGGCCCCGGGGAAGCCAACCGGACCTCACAGGGCCTGAGACCTCCTTCTGGGCAATCCGGTTCTTCCCACACGGCCCCAGTGGGTGTTTCCAAGATCTCTTAGGGCAGCGGTTCTCAACCTGTGGGTCGCGACCCCTTTGGGGGTCGAATGACCCTTTCACAGGGGTCGCCTAAGACCATCGGAAAACACGTATATAATTACGTATTGTTTTTGTGATTAATCACTATGCTTTAATGATGTTCAATTTGTAACAATGAAAATATGTCCTGCATATCAGATATTTACATTACAATTCGTAACAGTAGCAAAATGACAGTTATAAAGTAGCAAAGAAAATAATGTTATGGTTGGGGGTCACCACAACATGAGGAGCTGTATTAAAGGGTCGCAGCATTAGGAAGGTTGAGAACCACTGTCTTAGGGGGACTGAGCCCTGGCTCCCGCAGGTGGAGGCTGGCCCCCCCTGGTGTGAATGGCCTGGGTCCAAGCCAGTGAGGGCTCCTGGCTGGGCCCTCCTCCTGCTTCTGCTGAAGCTCTACCCTTGTTTGGCTCCCGAGGCCATGAGCTGGGAGGCCTGGGGTTCCCTCTGACTTTGCCTTCATCGGCTCTGTGACCTTGGCTCAGCACCTTATCTTCTCTCAGCCTCAGTTTCCCCATCTATGGAATAAAGGTATGAGCTCTCTTTCCAACCAGGCTGTTCCATTTACTGTAATGGAGGCTCCTGATCACACAGAGACCTTTCTTCCAGCCGTGGGGCTGAGCCTGAGCCTGCACCCTGCCCCCCCCCCCCCCAAGGGACCTCATAGGAAAAACAGATCATACCGGCCTCACCTGAGGAGCTGGGCTGATGGGCTGATGTCAAGGAAGGGCCTCCACGCTGCTCCTGGGCAGGGGCTGGTGCAGAGGCCAAGGGAGGGTCCCTGTGCCCCTGTCTCCGCAGGCGCTGGCCCTACGGCTCGGGTGGCTGCCAGGCTCACGGCTTCCAGGGCTTCGCAGCTGCTCTGGCCAGCATCTGCGGCAGCGCGGCCGTCGCCTGGGGGCGCTACCATCACTACTGCACCCGTACGTGTTTGGGGCTCCCAGGAGGAGGGGTCCCCAGGCAGTGAGGGCGATCGGGATGGAAATGAGCTCAGTGCTTCCCAATTCAAGGGCGGCGGGGGGTCCACGCGGGTGGGGTGCGGGCACCGGCAAGGAGGAAGACCGCATGTGCTGGACAAGCTGTCTGTGCCCTGGCTGTAGCCTCAGGCAAGTCAGGGGTCCTCTCTGAACCTTAGTCTCCTCTTCCACCAGATGATTTTTGTAACCAATCTCCGTTTTATCCTGAAAGTCAAATCAGATCATGGATACAGAAAATGTCCTTGATGACAGGCACTGTTGGGGAGCAGAGAGGTGATGTGTACGTGTGTGTGTGGCGGGGCATGTGACCCCACGCCTCACACTTCCACGGAGCCTGCCATGCCAGAGCTTCATGAAAACTAGTCTAGCTCTCCATTTCCCAAGCCATATTGTCAAGTGCCATCTTCTTAATTGGCCATGTGAGTGTACCACCTGCTGTTATTTACTTGATATTTCTTTTTTAGAGGTGAGCCGCTTTTAAAATTCTAACACCCGCTTTATTCTTGTTCTAAACTATATCTGTGACCTCACAGCTTTAATGTTCTTATAATTTTAATACACATTAATATAAAACCCATGTTCACCCATAGGCTCTCTAGAATCCCCTTCACCTCAGAGCATACAAACCTGCTTCGGTGAGCAGTGGCTCAGCAAACCCCACGGCAAACCCACAGCAAGCCTCACGGCAAACCCCACGGCAAACCCCACGGCGAACCCCACGGCAAATGCCCAGCTGGCAGACTGGGAAGCAGAGGCTCAGAGAAGCGAGGTTGTGTCTAGGCCACAGCTGATGGGGCTGTGCTGGGAGTCGGCCTGGCCTTTGTGCCTTCAGAGGTTTCCTCTCCCTTGTCCCGGTCTCCACGTTTCGAGCAATGGAGGTTCTGTGGGGTACGTGGTCAGCATGGCCTGGAGCCCTGGGCACGGCCCCTTCGGAACCGCAGATCTGCCCTTGCCACAAACACATACACACCCTTGACCCTTGGCAAAGTCACATTGTTATGGGTTCAATCAGCGAGATAGACCACCGACTCAGAATTTAAATTTTTTAAGCTGGCCAGCGACTACAGCGCATACACACACAAGGGAGCCTCGCAGCTGCAGTCCCGACTGAGAGGGCAGCAAAGCTTTTATTTGCAAAAACTACAAAGCGTTAGCTGGCAGAGTAAAAAGTTCAGGAGGAAAACGGGGTCACACCTGGCTGGGTTCAATCGTACCACTTTGTTTCTTTAAAACAATCAGTAATTTTTCTATGCTGCGGTCCCTGCCCCTAGCACAACATGCTTCTCTCCAGACCAAAACATCGCCTTTGTTCTGGCCTCTCCTGTCCCATCTGACCTTGGAGCTCCTCTCCCACCACCATCCCAGCCCTGCCCCCCAAACTCCTTCAACCACCTCACACACACATGGACTCTCACATGTGCACACACACGCACACCTTCTCAGAGAGCAACAGGCTTCTCCGTCTCAACACGGCAGTGAGCCGGTGCCAGGGCCTAGAGTCCTAGACCAAGGCCCCCCTGTTCCGGAGGGTGTGCGCAGCGCTAGGCAGGGAGGGGCGGAGGGCAGGTGGGGCTGAGTGCAAGACTCCCTCCTAGGTGACCTTAGGTGTGCACCTCGGCCATCTGTTTCCAAAGCCAAAAAGGCTAATGCAACACACGGGTCAAGATGTCTTTGAATCATTGTGCCACTGTAACTACTGTGGGTCTTAGCCCGCCAGGAAACACCACAGACGGGGGGCTTCAACCACAGAAAGTTCTCTCTCTGGTTCTAGAAGTCCAAGGTCAGGTGCCAGTACAGCTGGGTTCTGAGGAGAGGTTCTTCCTGGTTTGCAGGTGCTGCTTCTTGCTGTGTCCTTATGTGGAGGAGAAAGAGATCATCTCTCTCTTAACTCTTCTTTTTAAAAAATGTATTTTTATTGATTTCAGAGAGGAAGGGAAAGGAAGAGAGAGATAGAAACATCAATGATGAGAATCATCCATCAGCTGCCTCCTGCACGCCCCCTACTGGTAATTGAGCACACAACCTGGGCATGTGCCCTGACTGGGAATCAATCTGTGACCTACTGGTTCATAGGTTGATGCTCAACCCCTGAGCCACACTGGCTGGGCCTTATCTCTTCATAGAAGGGCACTAATCCATCATGGAGGCTCCACTCTTGGGACCTAAGTGCCTCCCAAAGTCCACATGGTTATGGGGCTTCATGGTATGAATTTTGGATGGGGAGCATAAAGATTTAGTTCATAGAAGGGGACATATCCAAGCCAACTCTATCTGGGCCTGTGTCCGTGGAATCAGTGTCAGGTGAGGGGGTTGTAGACCTGCTCTTCTCTGCTGATCCCCCTGGAGTCCTGTCCACAGAGGAACATGAGCTATGGACAGAGAAGGCATCTGGGAAAGGCCTTCTGCAGCGAGACCAGGAGGCAGCCCTGGAGGGAAGGGCTGGGTGAGGATGTGAGGGATGTAGGTGGAGGAGGTCAGGCCACTGGGGCCAAGAACACTGTCAGGACCTAGCCTCCACCCGTGGCATTGAGATGCCCAAACCCCATGCCCAGAGCTCTCGAGTCCGGAGCAGACTGCTGCTTCTGGTCATTGTGCCCGACCACGAAGCCCACTGTTCTTCCATCAGCTCCTCTCAACAACCTCCTCCTCCCTGCAGGCAGCCGATTGGCATGGCGCACGGCCGCCTCCTCGGTGCTCTTCGTGTGGCTGTCTTCGGCCTTCTGGGCAGCCCTGCCCCTCCTGGGTTGGGGCCACTATGACTACGAGCCCCTGGGGACCTGCTGCAGTCTGGGCTACGCCTGGGGGAGCAGGTGAGGCTGGAGGCGCCCTTCCGGGGGACAGCGATGTCATAGCTGAAAATCCAACATTGGCCAGGCAATCCCAACTCCTTAGCTGTGATGCCCACGTGCAGGCTGACGGTGGGCAGGGAAACCCACTCTGACCGGCTGAGTGACGCATGGTTGCAGTGTGAGGGCAGAGGTGGGCCCGGCAGCGGCCGGCTGTGAGTACTGGCCTGGTTGGTGGTAGCAGCTGCTGAGCCAGGACCCTTGGCCATCTCAGCAGTCAGCCGTCGGAGCTTCGACTTGCTTGCTTTCTACAGGGAGTCCTGCCCTGGGGTTCGATGGATTCAGGGAATGTCACGGTCTTTGCTTTGGGAGGAACCTCCTTGGCACAGTGCTCAGGTCTCTAAATCCCCTGAGCCTCTGTGGCAGCCAGGCCCTGGGCCAGCCCTGGAGAGACAGTGGATGCACACGGCTCGCTGTCAGGGGGCCCCGTCTAATAGTGCCTGTCCCCCCCCCCCCCGGGAGACCAGCTGAGAGGAGGGCCCCATGGGCCCAGCTGCCCTCTCCCCCAGAGCCGTGTTGCATTTGCTGCTTTATGTGTTTACTCACGTTTGCGCATGAAGTGTCTGCCCCTGACGAAACCCACTTGAGAACCCTGGGTCCTCCCAGCACCTGCCATGCGCTCTGGGCAGCGTTTCCCCGGCTGTGCCCATCCTTCCGGCACCCCTCCCCCCACCTGCCCTTAGTGGACAGCACCAAGGTGACGTGGTATCTTCTTTTAAAAAATATATGTTTTTTCTTGATTTCAGAGAGAGGGAGAGAGATAGAAACATCAGTGATGAGAGAGAATCATGGATTGGCTGCCTCCTGCACATCCCCTACTGGGGATGGAGCCCACAACCCGGGCCTGTGCCCTGACAGGAAATTGAACTGTGACCTCCTGCTTCATAGGTCAACTCTCAACACTGGCCAGCGACATGGTATCTTCTTAATGAAGGGTCGACCCTTGCACCTCCCATGACCACAGCAATTTCTTCAGTGACACAGTGCCCAGTCTCTGCCATCTGTAGGCCCCTTTAAAATCCCTGTGCCAGGAACACTCCTGGAATGCTCCTTCCTCTTGGTCCATTGGCACCTCCATCTGGTAAACATGGTTTCCAAACAGAAGTGCCCACCCCCCATGCTAGGGGCACACACTGAGCTGGGCACCTGGATGGGCAACAGCTAGTGAAGGAGGACCCTCACCCAGCTCCCTGGCTCCTTCGGGGCGTCTAGGAGGCCCTGGTGGCTTCCTGGTTCTGAGGGGAGTGCAGGCAGGACGGGGAGTGGCCACACTCGGAGCTCCCATCTCGTGGGAGCAGTTCCCGCATGCGACTGCCCGGAGCTGAGGCGGAGGGACTCGGGGAGCTCTCACCCTTGAGGGACAGCCTCCCGCTCCCCTCTGTCTGCAGAAACTTCACCAGCTTCCTCTTCATCATGGCCTTTTTCAACTTCCTCCTGCCCCTCTTCATCACATTCACTTCCTATCGGCTCATGGAACAGAAACTCGGGAGGACCAGGACCCCCCAGGTAAGGCCTAAGCCTGGAGCAGAGGTCTCTGTGCTGCTTGGGGGCGTGGCAGATGCAATGGGGTTCCTGTGTTTTCAACAACCAGAAGCAATGCAGCTGTCCCAGGGGAGGGCAAGAGCGCCCCTCCTGTGGGTGCTGGGGATTGGTCGCCATGACCTTGGGGAAGGGCCAGGGCTGCTCAGGCTTACTGGCTGGACACTGAGCCCGGAAAGCCAGGGCCCTGCCAGACTCTGTCCACACTGTTACAGTTCTTTCTTCTCAAGGATGTGAGGGCCGGCACACAATCACATGCTTTTTTTAAAAAAAAATTTTTTTATTGATTTCAGAGAGGAAGGGAGAGGGAGAGAAAGAAACATCAATGATGAGAGAGAGTCATTGATCAGCTGCCTCCTGCATGCCCCACACTGGGGATGGAGCCCACAACCCGGGCATGTGCCCTGACCGTAATCAAACCATGACCTCCTGGTTCACAGGCCGATGCTCAACCACTGAGCTACAGCAGCCGGGCAAAATCGTATGCTTTTTCAAAGCTGCTTGAACGCGTGGAAAGGATGAATCTAATCCCAGGCACCAGCTCTTCCCCGCGACGTGAACCATACCCTCGGCCACTTCTGAATTTCCCCAGGGTATTTCCCTGCCAGTTTTACCTTTGTCACCTGGATAATCTTTAGCAGATGAGTCAAAACAAGCACCAGAGATTTTTAAATCCAGGTATTAATGGCACATTTTCCAACTCCCAGAGGAGGAGCGGTCTTACTGAGGGGCTGGCTGAGCCCTCTGCCAACGCGGCGGTGGGGCAGGAAGGGAGCCGGCCGCTGAGACGCCTGCGCAGGTGCTTCCCTTGGACCTGGAAGCGGGGCTCACTCTGCAAGCTGCAGGCGGGGCCCTGAGTCACAGCAGGAGGGCCAGGCTGTGCTGGGACCCGCACTGGGTTCAGGTTCCAGGCGCGGCTCCCGGGCGGGTCGCCCCCAGGCCGGTGCCATCTCCCGGAGATCAGGCTGCCACTGGCGTCCTCATTCTTCCGAGTTGACTTAAACCATGAGGCCAACATCAGCGGCGCCGCCCTGGCCCCGGCCCGAGCCGGCCGCGCGCTTAGTCCTTCTGTGAAAGGACCGCAGTCTACAGACACTGAGGTTTAGGCTCACAAGTCCTCGCCCGAGAGCATGGCAACTTCCTCTTACAATTAGATCGAGGGTGAGAAGCCCCCTGCGTGGCACCACATTGCCTGTCCCGGTTGTGTCTCCAGCGTGGGAAGCGGCCCCTCTGAGCCCAGGACCCCAGTGCAGCTGCAGAAGAGCTGGTCCCAGGCTGAGGTGTGAGGGCCACGCAGGGACCCTTGTGCACACAGACATACTCAGGGAGCCCAGGTTCGACCAGACCCTGCCTCTAGCCCAGTCAGGTAGAATCTGGCCATTTTACAGACAAGGCAACTGAGGCTAAGCAAGCTTACATGACAGGCTGAGGCTGTGCATCTGAAATGGCAGAAGGGCCCCTGGGGCCCCAAGCTCCCCCACAAGCTCAGCACCTTCCTGCAGCCTGGCCACGTGCCAGTCTGCACATGCCCATATGGTCCCTGGCTGCCTGGGCTGCCAGCCGTCAGGGCAGCCATGCCCCCTCCATGCCCATTTCTCCCCAGGTGAATACCACTCTGCCAGCCAGGACGCTGCTGCTCGGCTGGGGCCCCTACGCCCTCCTGCATCTCTGTGCAGCCCTTGCGGGCACGGCCCTCATCCCCCCCAGGCTGCAGGTGGTAAGGGACCCCCAGTGCCAGAGCCTGGGCTCGCTCCACCTTTGTCTCTCTCTTGCTTTCCTACCTCCATGATATTCTCTCTTTCTCTCTTCCTTTAAATACCCATAATTCACTGGGACTGTGCTTGTCGCCCAGGCCACAAGGGCAGCTGCTTGATGCTGCCTAAGCTCAGGTGAGGTGACAGGGCAGACGGCTAGAGGGGGACGTGCCTCTAGAGCCAGGGACTAAGGCTGTGCCCAGAGCCATGTGCTCCCAGACAAGACACATGGACAGCTAATCGGAGAGGACAGGGCAGCAGGACAGTGATGGGGCCCTGGGGGGTGGAGGGGATCACCAGGTGGGACCAGGGAGATAGGCAGAGGCTTTGCAATTTCTTTCCTGGTGTTTTTGCGATAACAGGTGCCCGCTCTCATTGCCAAAATGGTGCCCACAGTCAATGCTGTGAACTACGCCCTGGGCAGTGGAATCTGGCAGAGCCTGTCCCTGCAGCGAAGTGGGTGGGACTCGGCCCAGGGAGCCACTCGGGTTCTACGCTGACCAGAACCCCCCCTCCCCCGCACCCTCTCCCACCGCCTGGACAGAGCCAGGGCTGGGTGCTGCCTGTGGGTCCTAACCAGCAGCCCCAGAGCCAAACTCCAGACATGCATCCTTCAGCCCTAATGGCCATGAGCCCAGCCCTGGGCCAGACACTGTAGGGAGAGGCTCTAGGGTCAAGCCTTGGGCTGACCTATGGCAGGTCAAGTCCCTTAAACAAGTCCCAGCCTGGAGGGCAGAGCTCTCCTAGCATAATTAAGTCTGACCTTGTAGCCCTCCCTAATTCCATCCGCAGTAGCTAATGGGTTGTGGGAGGTGCAGCAAGTGTTGCCAAAACAAGAACATTTGTATACATGTTCATCTACCTTTGTTTTAATCAGACTGTAAAATAAAGCATCAGCTTGCAGGCTGGTCTTTTGTGTCCTCATCCAGGCACGGGAGATCCACCGAGCCCCAGCTGTATTCTCTTGTCTGTCTTTTCTTTGATCCTTCACCGCCCCTCCTCAGGTTCACCCTGGGCCGTGCACGGCCCAGGACACAGGGCCTTGAGATGCCAGGCTGCATGACAGGAGTGTGTGTGTGTGTGGGGGGGGGGGGGGGGGACCTGAATGTGAGTCATAGCTCTCCTCCCCAGGGCAAGGGGAGGGAAGCCATTGCTCCTGACCCTGACATAAATGTTAATATGGGCCCACTGGCTACTGTGCGGCTCGAACAGGATGATGTGCACAGGAAAGCTGCTCATTGAAACAGAACTGAGAGCCCTCAGAAGCTAAGGTAGAGCCCGGCACCCACAGCTCAGCCCGGCGGCTGGCATTCGGATTCCACTGATTACGTTGTGATCCGGGCATTCTTCCCAGCTTCTAGAGCGATGTCAGGACGGCTGGGTGTGTGGAAGGGGCCAGGGTGCTCCCTGAGTTACCCACCAGCACGCCCTAGTCAGACAGCAGCCAGTGCTGCTTAGTCGCCAACATTAAAAAAGATTTATTTAGAATCCCAGAAGCCTGAGAAGGAGCCTGCGCCTCCCTCCGCAGTGGGACAGTGCAGGGCTCAGGCGGCGCCCCCGGGCCAGCATGTCCTGCAGGAGCGGCACCGTGCGTTCCCTGTGAAGCCCATGGCACCTGGGCTTGTGACACTAACACGAAGTCCCCACCCAGGGCCCACGTCTGTTCCTCCTGAGTCAGCGCTGCAGGGACAAGGAACTGGAGCTGGGTAGATGGGGATGGGGGTGCAGGGCTCCACAGAAGGCCCGGTGAGGCAGGAAGGGCAGAGCTGCAGGGGGACGGACAGTCCCGGGGAGGGGTCCTCAGAACAGCAGCTGGGTCCTTGGCACCAGGATCTGACTCTGTTGCAGATGCAGAAATCAGGCCACACACGCAGCTCAGGGTGTGCACACAAGCAGAGGCCAGTCAGTCATTCTGCACCAGGTGGTGAGGCGCAGCCGCCCTCGCAAGCTTTTCTAGGAGTGGGGCCAGGAGGGAACTTGAGGCCTGAGTGGTGCACACCCACAGGCTGTAGGTGGCCAGGAAGGCCACGGGCTCAGCGCCTGGACGTGTGCCCCTGCCAGAGCCTCAACTGTGTTTATCGAGGAGCGACCTTCACTCACCATTTGCCATCCTCACCCACGAGGGACTAGGGAACACAGTGAGAAGAAGAAAGAGGAGCCCAGACTGAGGAAGGGTGGAAGCTGAGAGGCTGAGGACTTCACGAGTGGCAGCCTCCACACAGGCCCCCCACGCCCCCCCCCCCCCCCCGGGCTCAGTAGAGGGCGGGAGGCAGGCAAGACGGCCAGTGGGGTCAAAGACACCTTGAGCCCAAGCTCAGGTTTGTATGAAGCTGGGAATAGTGGGCTCAGGACATCTCCCCACTGGACTGGGTCAGCAGGAAAGGAGAAGGGCTGCAGCGGTGCCCTTGGCAGGGGGTTGGTTGCAGGGTGGGGGTGTGTGTGTGGGGGGGGCGGGGGGACAGGCAGGGAATCCCCAAAGCCTGAAGCCCTTTGCTTGAGAAATTCCAAGTCCACCCATGGCCTCGGCTCCATTCACATGTGGGCCTAGGAAGCCTCCTCACCTTTGGGTGTGATCCAAAGTCCTCTGGGCCCCACGTGCAGGCCTCTCACCCTGCCCTCCTGCCCTCCAGCCCCTCAGCCCTCAGCCCCCCTCCCAGCCTCTCCCTTCTATAGAGCAGCTCAGAGAGACATGGGAGGGGGCTGACTCTGACACAGGCCCGCCTCTCTGCCAGCCTTGCGTAGTCACTGGGCGGGGTCAGAGCCACCGGTCCACGGCTGGGGACCCCCAGGACTTCCTCTGCTCTCAGTGGCCCTGGGCCAGACCGCAGCCCTCCCTGCGAGCTGGTTTCCCCGGGAACAGGTGTCACTCTACAGTCAGAGGACACGGGGAGCAGCGACTCTGCCTCCTTATAGCTCTGCTCTGGCCTCTGTGGGTCTGATTTTGGTGGCCGTTCCTCCCATCTCCTCGCTCTCCTGCCTGCCCACAGCTCCTGTTGAGCAAGGTCTCACTCTTTCTGGGCCCCAAACCTCTCTTCTCCACTCACCTGTGTGGCCCCTGATGCGGCCTGGTAGGGACAGTGCGCAGCCCCCCCCACCCCACCTCCCTGCAACCCATGGGCTTGGGAGGCACGCACCAGTGTGGCTCCCCTGCCCAGCCATCTGTCGCTGGGGCTGCCATGCTCGCCCCAAGATCCTTGAATGCCAGGAAAACTGAGACCAAGTAGGGGGCAAGGGAACAAGAGCCCTGAGAAGCCAGGAAAGAGGTGAAAGCAACAGAGTCCAGAGCCTGGTCCACAGACCGGAGAGTGCAGGCCTCTTCACTGGGCCTGGGGCCCGCCCTGCCCGTGCGTCAGGCCTCCCCAGCCCTCCAGGCCCAGTGGCTTCAGCCCACACCCCGCCAGAGACTCGGAATGGACTTGCAGAGGCCGCCAGGAGGCAGGTGAACCACCAGGCCAAATGCTGGAAGACAAACACGCAGCCCCTCCAGCAATCACGTCCTTGTATGCAGGTTCGTGTCCAGAATTTGACCCCAACCCCTGTCCGTGTCATCTGGACTTGCTCATCTACTCACTCAGTGGGTATTACTGAGCAGCTGCCGTGTGTCAGACACTGTGCTGATGGGATGACACGGCCAGGACGCTTCCCAATGACCACAGGAGACGCCCATGGCCTCTTTGTCTCTTCATGGCACTTGTGACTAAAAAATAGGTACTATCACCAACTGACACCACACACAGAATAAACTCAAAATGGGTAAAAGACTTAAATTTAAGTCATGAAACCATAAAAATCCTAGAAGAATCCATAGGCAGCAAAATCTCAGACTTTTCACATACCAGAATTTTCACTGATACATTTCCTAGGGCAAAAGAAAAATACACAAATGGGACCACATCAAAATAAAAATCACAGCAAAAGAATCCATCAATAAAATGAAAAGGGAGCCCACTGTTTGGCAATGGTACATCTGATAAAGAGTTAATATCCAAAATAGATAAGGAACTTACACAACTCGACACCAGGAAGACAAACAATCCAATTAAAATATTAGCAAAGGACATGAATAGACACTTCTCCAAAGAGAACATGCAGATGGCCAAGAGACATATGAAAAAAATGCTCAACATCATTAATCATCAGAGAGATGCACATTAAAACAACAATGAGGTACAATCTCACACCTGTCAGAATGACTAACAGCAATAAATCAACAAACAACAAGTGCGGTGGAGGATGTGGACAAAAGGTAACCCTCGTGCACTGCTGGTGGGAACGCAGACCGGTGCAGCCGCTGTGGAAAACAGTATGGAGTTTCCTCAAAAAATTAAAAATGAAATTGCTGTTTGACCCAGCAATTCCACTTCTAGGACTACATCCTAACAACCTGAAAAATCAATCAGAAAAAAATATACACACCTATGTTCATAGCAGCATTATTTAAAATAGTTAAGATGTGGGGGAAAGAAACCAAGATGGCAGCATAGATAAATACCGGAGTTTGCTGCCTCAAACAACCACTTCAAAAATACAACTAAAAGACTGAATGGACATCATCCAGAACCACAGGAAGGCTGGCTGAGGGGAAATTCTACAACTAGAAGGAAAGAGAAAAGCATACCGAGACTCAGAGGAGGTGCAGTGCGGAAGTAAAATACAAAGGTGCTGAGGTGCATGCGGAGAGGGCTGGCGGCTGAGGGCACGGTTGTTGTTATCAATTGGGAGGGAGTCTCAGGCTCTGAGCTCCAGTTCTGGGCATGTCTCTAGGGACCCAGACTCATACGGGAGAAGCGGGACTGTCTGGCATCAGTTGGAACTCAAGGGCAGCTTTCTCTCAGAGGGGCTGGCAGGGATTTCCAGGACACTGAGAAGCGGAGACGCCATAACTGCTAGCCCCGCCCTGTTGATCCCCTAGGACCCACCCCGCCCAAGCGCTGCAGGGAGGCTTTTGCTGGATAGCCTCAGGCAAAGGCTAGATTAGCACCTCCCTAGAGATCCAGGAGCCAGGAAACCCAGAGGTCAGAGTGGGACCATCCAGTTTGCAGCTCCGTGGAAACATAAAGGACACACTCAGGGGGCAGACTCAGTGAGCACCAAAGCCCCACTGAAGCAAGTCTTGCCCCCGAGGGGTGTCTCCAGCACAGAAGTTCTACCACTGCAGACACAGCTGATTCTCACAGCCAATTGGCCTGGAGGTCAAGTCCTCTCAGTGTTACCTACAACAATCAAGGCTTAACTATAACAAGACTGAGCACAAAGACCACAAGGGAGTGCACCAAGAGTTTCCTCCTCAGGTAATTGGGGAGGCTGAACCACTGGGCCCTACAGGACACTCAGCACAGAAAACCACTTTGTCAACACAGGGAAGCATAAAAAATGCAGAGACAAAGAAAAAGGACACATATGACAGAAATGGAGGAAAGCAAACTACTGGATATAGAGTTCAAAACCACACTTTTAAGGTTTTTCAAGAATTTTCTAGAAACTGCCGATAAACTTAATGAGATCTACAAGAAATCTAATGAGACCCTTGAGGTTGTGATAAAGGACCAACTAGAAATTAAGCATACACTGACTGAAATAAAGAATATTATACAGACTCCCAATAGCAGACTAGAGGATTGCAAGAATCAAGTCAATGATTTGAAATACAAAGAAGCAAAAAACACCCAACCAGAAAAGCAAAATGAAAAAAGAATCCAAAAATACGAAGATAGTGTAAGGAGCCTCTGGGACAGCTTCAAGCGTACCAACATCCGAATTATAGGGGGGCCAGAAGAAGAGAGAGAGCAAGATATTGAAAACCTATTTGAAGAAATAATGACAGAAAACTCCCCCTACCTGGTGAAATAAATAGACTTACAAGTCCAGGAAGCGCAGAGAACCCCAAACAAAAGGAATCCAAAGAGGACCACACCAAGACACATCATAATTAAAATGCCAAGAGCAAAAGACAAAGAGAGAATCTTAAAAGCAGCAAGAGAAAGAAAGTCAGTTACCTACAAGGGACTACCCATACGACTGTCAGCTGATTTCTCAACAGAAACTTTGCAGGCCAGAAGGGAGTGGCAAGAAATATTCAAAGTGATGAATTGCAAGAACCTACAACCAAGATTACTTTATCCAGCAAAGCTATCATTCAGAATTAAAGGTCAGATAAAGAGCTTCACAGATAAGGAAAAGCTAAAGGAGCTCATCACCACCAAACCAGTATTATATGAAATGCTGAAAGGTATCCTTTAAGAAGAGGAAGAAGAAGAAGAAGGTAAAGATACAAATTATGAACAACAAATACACATCCATCAACAAGTGAACCTGAAAATCAAGTGAATAATCTGATGAACAGAATGAACTGGTGATTATAATAGAATCAGGGGCATAGAAAGGAAGTGGACTGGCTATTCTTGGGGGGGAAAGGGGTGAGGGGGATGCGGGAAGAGACTGGACAAAAATCGTGCACCTATGGATGAGGACAGTGGGTGGGGAGTGAGGGAGGAGGGTGGGGTGGGAACTGGGTGGAGGGGAGTAATGGGGGGAAAAAAGAGGAACAAATGTAATAATCTGAACAAGAAAGCTTTAATTAATAATAATAAAAAAGAAAATAGTTAAGATCTGGAAACAGCCCAAGTGCCCATTCATAGACGAGTGGATAAAAAAGCATTTACACCATGGGATACTGTGCAGCTATTAAAAAAAAAAAAAAAAGGATCTCTTACCCTTTGATACAACATGGAGGGACCTGGGGAGTATAATGCTTAAGTGAAATAAGCCAGTCAGAGAAAGACAAGTATAGCATGGTCTCATTCACTCATATGTGGGATCTAATGATCAAAATAAACCGATGAACAAAATAGGACCAGAGATATGGATGCATGGAATAGACTGACAGCTGTCAGAAGGGAGGGTGGGAAGAGATTAACCAAATACCTTGTATGCGCATCTGCATCACTCATGGACACAGACAGTAGGGTGGTGAGGGGCCGGGGTGGGTAGGGGCTGGGTGGAGGAAGCCAGGGGGGGAGGGAATGGTGAACATCTTAATACTGTCAAAAATACTTAACAATAAATAAATCTACACTAATAAAAGAGAAACATGCAAATTGGTGTCACTCTGCTACCCTTCCCATTGGCTAATCAGGGTGATATGCAAATTAGCTGCCAGCCAAGATGGTGGCCGGCAGCCAGGCAGCTTGAAGCGAACATGAGGCTTGCTTGCTTCAGTGACGGAGGACTCCAACGTTCCCCGCCTGCCGCTGCCGGCCTCTGAGCTTGCAGTTTGAAACATTGTTACAAATATAGAAGCTAAACAAAACCCCAGAAACCTGCTTTCAGTCAGCTGGGATCTCAGAGCTGGAGTTGAAACAGTGTTTCAATTATAGAACCCAAACAAACCAGATACCTGCTTTCAGCAGTGGAGGCCTAAGAGCTGGAGCCAAGCCTCAGAGCTAAAGCTGGCCCAGAATTAAAAAAAGGAAAAAAGAAAAAAAGGAGCTTCAGTCACCCGCCAGCCTGAAAACAGCCCTCAGCCCCTCACCCAGACTGGCCAGGCACCCCAGTGGGGACCCCCACCCTGATCCAGGACACCGTTCAGGGCAAACCAGCCGTCCCCCACCCGTGCACCAGGCCTCTATCCTATATAGTAAAAGGGTAATATGCCTCCCAGCACCGGGATCCGCGGATCTGGGAGGCCTCCCAGCACCGGGATCAGCGTGACAGGGGGCAGCGCCCAAACCCCCTGATTGCCCTGCGGCTCTGTGTGTGACAGGGGGCGGGGCCACAACCTCCCTATCCCCCCTGCTCTGTTCGTGACAGGGGAAGGCGCCCCAACCCGCTGATCAGCCCTGCTCTGTGCCTGATAGGGGGGAGCTCCTCAACCCCCTGATCACCCTGTGGCTCTGTGTGTGACAGGGTGCGGCGCCCCAACTCCCCCCCGCCCCACGGGCCCTGCTCTGTGTGTGATGAGGTAGAGCCATAACCTCCCCATCGGCCCTGCCCTGAGTGTGACAGGGGGCAGTGCCCAACTCCCCTATCGGCCTACTCTGTGAGTGACAGGGTGGAGCTCCCCAACCCCCTGATCGACCCTGCTCTGTGTGTGACAGGGGGCGGTGCCCCAACCCCCCAATCGGCCCTACCCTGAGCGTGACTGATGGTGGCATCGCAACCTCCCGATCCACCCTGCTCTGTGCATGACAGGGGGCAGCGCCCCAACTCTCCAATCAGCCCTGCTCTGAGCCGGACCAGGGGCTGCACCTAGGGATTGGGCCTGCCTTCTGCCACCCGTAGCAGGCCTAAGCCAGCAGATCGTTATCTCCCGAGGGGTCCCAGACTGCAAGAGGGCACAGGCTGGGCTGAGGGACCCCCCACCCCCTGCAAATTTTTGTGCACCAGGCCTCTAGTAAATAAATAAATAAATAAATAGGTGCCAATATGGATACAAAGACCAAGTAAGTGGCATTAGTCACAGTAGTAAGGGTGATCAAGACGTCTCGGACGTTTCCTTCAGCATCTCTACAAGTCTTTACCCAAACTTCGCCGCTCCTCCTAGACAGATAGACATGCCCTCTGGGCTTCACTGGCATTTGGTGTCATCATGTGTTTCACAGATCTGCTCCCTACTGACCTTTCATGCACAGGCCTTTCAGCCCATCCTGGCTTCATTTTTTTTTTTTTTAACTTTCTGTGGTTTGACTTGATTGCTAAATGCCATTATTACTGAGAGACAGTCTGGAGCTGAAAACCAGGATTACAGGTTTTATTAGGGGAAAGAGACCTGCCGGATGTCTTGCAATTGGAGAACAGCAACCCGTGCAGAGGTGAGCACTCCTTTTGAGGGGAGGAATGGGAAGGAATGGGGCTTAGGGTACTCGGCACATGCTGATTGGTGGCTTAATGTATGGTCCATATAAGGTACATAGTTAGGCACTCAGGTACTTAGGGACAAGGGCTTAGGGTATTTGGCAGGTGCTGATTGGTGGTTCAATGTATAGTCCATATAAAGTACATGGTTAGTCACTCAGGTATTTCTGGGCTGCAGGTTACGTCAGACTCTGCCCACCAGTTCTGGTAAGGGAGGATCTATCATTCCAGGCTTTTGGTAATAGTAAATAAAAAAATTGAGAGTCCAGGCAAGGTCAGGGGGCAAAGGTTCCTCTTCCGTAGCTACTTCCTGCTGAGAGGGGACATCATCAGGGGCATCTACCCAGGGTCTCGAAGATTCCAGTGACATAGGTGTCTCTAGGTTCTGAATTCAAGGCCAGATAGATCTCTCCCACCTTCTGGTTGGCGAACGCCTGCATTCTGTTCTGCAAAAAACTAGTAAAACAGCGCATGAGACAGGGGCCAAAGAGCAAGATTAAAAGAATAAATACCAGTGGGCCTAATAGTGGGAGGAGCCATGGGGTAAGTGAGCCAACGATGGCAGACCGCCCCCCTCCCCCACACCTTCTAGCTGGTTATGTCATCTTTGGTCAATCCTGTCCCAGAGGGATTGAATGTGATCTTTGACAATTCCTGATTCATTTACAAAGTAGCAGCATTCTTCCCCAAGAAAGACACAGGTACCTCCTTTTTCTGCTGTCGAGAGATCTAAAGCATGCCGGTTCTATAGGGCTACTGCTGCTAAGGAGTCTACCTGCCTTTGAAGGGATTCAAGGGAATTGCTAATGATGGAGATATCCTCTGAAAATTCAGCAGACAATTTGTGGTAGAAATGGACAGAAGAGGAAATGCCTCCTACTCCTGTCCCTACTGCAGTGAGGACTCCCATACACATTAAGAGGGGAACAAGGGCTGCCATTTTGTGGTGAGGTCTGAGAAGACCGAGAGGATTCGAGTTCTCCCTCTGTTCTGATAGAAAGATTGGGGGTTAGGAAGACATAAAGGCAGAGCAAGTGTGGCAGGTTCTGGGGAGAAAAATACCCGGTGGAGGGCAAGCTAAGGGAGGGGGTAAATTTATAGATTGTGCACAGTAGTAAGGTGTAGGAGTAGTTGAGGTAGTGGTTTGAGAGGTATTTGTTAAACAGGTAGTGTTTTCCGTATTAAAGAGAGAGATGTTGTATAGGGTGCATTGAGGTCTGGTATAGGTAAGAGTTAAGTTAGTGGTCCAATAGGTTGGGATTGGAGTGGCTATGATGAGGGTTCGAGCCAGTGAGAGACAAATCCAGCAGGATGTAGAGAAGGAGGGATTGATGTTAGAGAGTAGATGGAAAGTTGTGTTGATGAGGGTGGTTCAATATATAGTCCATACAAGGTACATGGTTAGTAACTCAGGTATTTCCAGGCTGCAGGTTACGTCATACTCGCCCACCAGTTGGGGGAAGGGAGGATCTATCAATTACTTTTTAAGCTAACAGAGGAGGGCCAGGCATCGCTCCTGGGCTGGATGGGGCCCCAGCCGTGATGTGCCCTCCCTGGTGCCCACAGTGAGCACAGGCTGCCATGGCCATCCTGTCTCCCACCACAGCTAGAGTGGGCTCTGACAAGGCACAGGTTTTCAAACTATCAAAAGGCTAACTCCTTGTAAAACAAGATGTTTGTTATGGATTTGATATTTGAGTCCTCCCAAAATCTGTATGTTGAAGTGCTACCCCCCAATGTGACTGCTTAGTGATAGGGCCTTTACAGAAGTGATTACGACTAAATGAGGGCATCAGAGTGGAGCTGGTCTGCCAGGATGAGTGTCCTTATGTGGAGAGACACTGGAGAGCTCTCTGCACGCGCACACACTGAAGAGAGGCCGGAGGGCGCAGTGCAGGCCCCTCTGCAGGCCCCGGGGCTCATGGCCACCAGCCTGTGGGCATCCGTATGGTGGATTCACATTCGAAAGGAGCAGACAATGCATTTCCATCGTCTAAGGACCCGCCCAGCAGGCAGTGCACTGTCACAGCACTGGTTGTTCACAACAGATGGAGGGCAGGGATGGGAGCCCAACTGGCACCGCTGCCCCTGCCAACCTTGGAGGACTCGATGCCACATGTGCAGAACCCCGGGACTGTATAAACCCAATTCAAAAGGCGCACTTGTTTTCTAAGATCACCTCCCATTCTGGGATCCATTGATTTCACAGTCTATGCAAGATCTTAGCAAAGAAATATACGCAGAATAGAATACTAGCCCCTCCCGTCCCCTCCTTGTTGAGAGAGATGGCTCTGCCTATTGACAAATGGACTTGAATGAAAGTCACAAATAAAGTAGCAAGTTGCTTGAGGTAAAGGAATAGATCATCTCTGTCCTCCACCCTAAGGTCCCCACAGGGCAATTTTCCAAGGGAGGGGAGTGGCTGTGTGCCTGGCTGAGTAGCAGAAAGTAAGTATAAATTAATTACAGTCTCAACTATATCTATATTCTGTCTTAACAGTAAGGAAATTTTGCAGAATTTCCACACAGGTATAAATTCAATCTTTGGCCTTGCCACGGAATTGAGAGGATTTCTACTGTTTCCATCAGGGACACTCCTGTTCAGTTTGCTGCAGCACAAGCTCACGCTCCCTCGGCCGAGCGCCTCTGCCTTCCGTTCCTGCAGCACTAACGTCCTCACTGTGTCCGGCCGGGCAACCTCAGCGAAGGAGAAAGCAGGGGGAAGCAAGTACCTCTACATGTAAATGTTACCTGTGGTCAGGGCAGCTCAGCGCTGGGGTGCCCTTCGGAAGAGCCACGGTTCCCCGCAAGGCAGCACGTGGATTGCTGATTCCTGCAGCATCTCAGACAAGCTATCTTTCCTGCTCCTGCTGTAGAAACCTGATGTTTACCTGTTTGCTACCTCCAATGATAATGATTCCACATTTCCCCTGAAGGGAACCGAACTGCATGCCCTTGGCCTGGGGGCACCCAGGCAGCCCTAGCCCCCTTGACCCTTTTCGTTGAAAGTCGAGCTGGACATAAACTTCCAGAGCCCTTGCACACGGGTTCGATCAGGTCTGGATCTGGGGTTTGTCCCTGAACTTTTCTGACATGTTCTGCTCATCTGGAAAGTGGGGTGATAGCACTTCTTGCTGGTATTGCATGTGGGAGCACACCTAGCTATGGGTGCGGAGCAGGAGGGCTTTCCCAGTGGGTTGCCCATGGGTGTCCCTAACCGGGAATAACCACAGGAATGCTAGAAATGTCCCAACTCCCCAACCACCACCCGAGGGGACCAATGAAGTTCCAAGAATGCAGCTAAGGTCCAAATTAGGCTATACCATAGGATGCTCCTTGTGCGCCACCCTTGACCAATCAGGAGGTAGCGGGGCATAGCTCAGGCCAAGGAATGCGTTAGTCTCCTCCTGCCCTTTGTGCTGTAAGTCCCTGCTGTAAAACCCTGGAATAAAACCCTGGCCTGGAACCGACCAATCACTGACGCCCACCTCACCCACCTAAGCCCACCCAAATGATCAGCCCCATAAAATCTTTGTCCTCTTGGAGCTCGGGGCTCTTCGTATGCTGCCACTGCGTCGGTAGAGTGGAGGGACCAAGCTCGAGCTTGAATAAAGGCTCTTTGCTTTTGCATCGGACTCGGCTTCCTGGTGGTCTGTCTTTGGGGATCCTGAAATCTGGGCTTAACACCAGAGCAGTCCCGGCCACAGCGGATGTGAAGCGAGTGGCTTGTGGTAATGGCAGGATTTCTAAGATGCCAAGTCTGGGCCAGCCCTGGGCACAGGACCAAGTGCAGCCCCGGCCCTCCTGCTCCTCTAGGGGAGGTGACTGGCTGCTCCTCTCTGAAGTTTCCTTGGCCCTGACGCCACCTGTTCTTTGCTCCATTCATCCAATTGCTCTTTTGAGATGGCTGGTCAGCCAGGACAAATGGAACAGGGAAACTGAGGCAGACAGTTACATGGCCAAGCAGTTCACAGCCATCTAGTAAATCACAAACCCTATCTTCTGTAACCAAGGACACTTACAAGTAAATGGTGTCCACTGCTCCCCAAGAGGTCAGTAGCTTAAATTACTCTATTCAGAAATGCAATTAGTGCCATTTGCCGACCACACCCAAGGCCAGAGGCAGTTAAGGGAATAAATCTCATTTAGGCACATCAGCATAAAACTGAGGAGTATTGTATTAAGATCCTCCTAAGATTTACCCTGAGCTCCCAGCATTAAAAAACCCTCATGCCCTGACCAGCCTGGCTCAGTGGATAGAGCGTCGGCCTGCGGACTGAAGGGTCCCAGGTTCGATTCCAGTCAAGGGCATGTACTGTGGTGGCGGGCACATCTCCAGTGGGGGGTGTGCAGGAGGCAGCTGATAGATGTTTCTCTCTCATCAATGTTTCAAACTCTCTGTCCCTCTCCCTTCCTCTCTGTAAAAAATCAATAAAATATATTTAAAAAAAAAAACAACAACCCTTCAAACAAGGGTCCCAGGGTTCTCTCCCTCCCAGGGGCACGTCTGCACTCTCCCTCCTCTCTCCCTCCTTCCCCTCCCTCACAGTCTGCATCTCCTAAACTCTAAGGGACCCCAAGAGGCTCTTCCAGGGGGTCGGCAGCCTGGCAGCTCAGAGAGCACTTGGGACTGACTGGGTGCTGGAAAGACCTGGGTGTGAATCAGGATCTGCCTTGTGTTGAATGTGAGGCCAAGTTTAAGCAAGTTTCTTGTTCTGAATGTGTTCCACTTTCACCAAAATGTGCTCGTTGGGATGGAATGTTTTAAAGCACATGGCATGTCGTGGGTGTTCAATCCTATCAGATTCCCTCCATTGGGGACCTCATCTAACTCTCCTCAACATCCCAAAGGCATCATTCTCAGGCTGGTCTGCGCCTCTGAGTCCCTGGGGCCTGGTGATTCAGGTGGTCCCCGGTCCAGAGCAGAAGCCTCAGCGTCACCTGGGTGTGGTCAGCCCTGCCCAGACCCCGAGAATTTCAGTGTGTTTTCTGACATCACCCCGCTCCCCAGGGGGTGGGTGTGCACCTACAGCTCGAAAAGCATGTCAGAGCTTTACAAACCATAGCACTTGGTGGAATTGCTGGGCTTGGGACTTTTAAACTCCCAGGTGAGTTTCATGTGCAGCCATGAACTGCTGATTTGGTCCAGCTGGTGTGGCTCTGTGGTTGAGATCGGCTTATGAACCAGGTGGTCACAGTTCAATTCCCGGTCGGGGCACATGCCCGGGTTGTGGGCTCGATCCCCAGTGGGGGATGTGCAGGAGGCTGCCAATCAATGACTCTCTCTCATCATTGATGCTTCTCTCTCTCTTCCTTCCTCTCTGAAATCAATAAAATATATATTTTTTAAAAGAACTACTGCCTTAGGGGGCAAAGGGTGCTGTGAAAACTTCTAGTTTATGAAGCGTGACTGAGCTGAGGTTCACTCTGCATCACCTCGGAGGCCATTCCTCGCTGTTTTACATGAGTATACAGTCCTGTCCACACACTCACATTCCTCTCTAGCAGAATCGCTTTTTCATGGACCCCGCCTGGTCCTGCGACTTGCTCACATCTTTCTCTCATTAATTCCCCAACTCCCAGTGGTCACAGATGAGCAGGACAGCCTCAGCCGAGCTGCTTGTGTCACTGCCATGACACCGTTTACAAGGTGCTCCTCGGGCCTCGTAAGTGATGGAGAGACCACGGCTCAGAGAGGGGGCCGCACAGCGCGGAAGCCTGGCTCCTGGCCGCAGCGTGGATTCAGGGTCGGCGTGGGCAGTGCATGTGCAGTGGTAACAGCGAGCTTCTCAACACGCCAGGCACACACCAGGCGCCTGGGGCCCTGTGGGCGCAGAGCCAGTGCAGCGGGTCTGGTTGGGGTGGGCCAAGACTCAGCATCTCTAGCCCGCTCCCCGGTGAAGCCGCTGTGGCTAGCTGTGCACTGGCTCTCGGCCTCACTGCCTGGCCTCACCTCCCAGCAGCTGACGGTGCGTCCCCCTCTCACCTGCCAGGTGACTCAGGCCTGTGTTCCAAGGTGTCCTCAGGCGGCCTCTGTTCACCACTGGGTGGCACCTGGGAACACCTCCGGATGAGATTTGGTTTTCCAAGCTGCTCTCAGGTGCCCATTCAAAACATATTTATTGAGCCTAGTATAAGTCAGGGAGCAGTTTAAACAAAGCAGCAAGATCCTCATGCACAGCTTGCTTTCCAGTAAAAAGGAACAAGTGCATAAGATACATCATCACGCATTGTGATGAGCACTCTGGGAACAGGGGAGGTGGTCAGGAAAGACACCTGAGGAGGTGCTACTTGATCTGAGACTGAAAGGGTAAAAGCGAGGCAGCCGGAGAAGAGTAAGGAGTGAAGCATTCTCGGCAAAGTGGGGAAAGGTGTGGCTGTTCAAGAAACATAAAGATCCACGAAGTGGGAGTCAATGGAGTCAAAGAGAAGCCATAGAAAATGCAGGGATATGGACAAGGGATTAGGCTTTAGTCTAAGAGCAAATGAGAGCCTTCGGAAGGTTTTAAACAGGAAAATCACCAGATCTGATTTCCATTTGTAACTGATCACCCTGCTGTGTGGAGACTGCCATGGGAGGAGGGACTGTTACCTGGCCCAGCTAGAGAATTGTTGCTTTGAACCGGGTTATGCGGTGGTCTTGGTGAGAAGTGAACGGATATGGTGTGTGGTTTTGGAAGCAGATATGACAGAACTTGCTAGTAGTTTCAATATGTTTATCCATTTAGATGCCTTTGGTTTCAGGAAACAGAAAATATAATGTTAACTGTCTTTAGAAAATAAGGGCAACTTACCGACTTAACATAAATGAAAAGTGTGATATATGTAGACTTCAGTCAAAGTTTGATCAGGGCTCTAGACTTATTTTTCTGATTCTCAGTCCTGCCCCAGCTATTCCTCACCCTCTGTGTGTCCATTTATCCTTTTGTTGATTTCATACATGGTTGCAAGATGGCTCCACTTACATGGAGGAGGAGTAAGCATCATTTCAAATAATTATCAAACAAAAATTTTGATCTTGATATTGATTGAGACATTTATGAACAAATCCTATTGCCAGAGAATGGATTACAGTTTTCAATTATGTGGGTAAGGGGATGAGACTACCTTAGCAGGCTTGGACCAAGGAAGGTATGAGTATGGTTGGTCCCACCCAAATGGCACAGGCCCTACCTGGTGGGGGAATATAGAATGAATGCTGAGCAAATTACAATTTTGGAGGTCTCATATGCTAATATTGGGAAGACAAACAGGCTTATAGGGGAATAAATAAAGATGCCTCTTAGATACCCAAGTATTTGAGTCCAGTGAGCATTTAACAGCACAGGCTCAGGTGTTTTTCTCAGGTGCCGTGGGAGGTGACTTAGGTGGCAGTAGGTGCAATGGAAAGGAACTCCGGACTCCCCATCAGCATAGTGCCCATGCTGGGCTCCAGCTCTGCTGCCCCTCCTGTCTAGACAGGGCTGGTCACTGAGTCTGTCTGGCCTGCATTTTCATCTAAGAAGGACTTTGAATTAGATTAGTTGTTCTCAAAATTTAAAAAAGAAAAACTGACGTTTTTTTCTTCCTTTTTTTTCCCCTCCCCCCCCCCACTTTTTTTAAAAAAAATACATTTTTATTAATTTCAGAGAGAGGAAGGGAGAGGGGGAGAGAGAGATAGAAACATCAATGATGAGAGAGAATCATGGATCGGCTGCCTCCTGCACGCCCCACACTGGGGAATTGAGCCCACATCCCAGGCCTGTACCCTGACCAGGAATCAAACTGTGACCTCCTGGTTCATACCACTGGACCACACAGGCTGAGCTCTTTTTCTTTTCTTTTGAGAAAAATCATACTAGGAAGTGTAAATAAATGAGCGAGACCCCAGCATGACTTGTCCCCCATCATCCTGGAAGGTACGAGGACCCTCCACGTGGCTTTCTAGGAGTTTGTGGGTTGCTTCCCTTTGTAGGTAAATCCTGGGGTTGCCTACTTTCCCTGCCGCCAGTTCTCCAGGACCCTGACTCACAGCCCTGGTCTCCATGCCTGGCCAGCAGCCCCATAGCAGGGCTTTTCTGCTCATAACTGTGCTGGTGCATAGGCCCATGGATGGAGCACTGGGTTGCTCTGCCTGCCCGAGTTCCAAAGAACGCCTTTGCAGAAGCTCAGACATCAGAGAGCTAAGACACCATTGTTACTAGTTGTTATTGGCAGGTACATTTGCCAAACCCTTGCTTAAATTAAGAGGATATGATTAAAGAGCTCCCTGGAGTTAGAAAAGGCAGGAAGACTAAACACTCATCATTATGAACAGACACTGCTATCGGCTTTACAAGTGTCATATCCAATCATCTGAACTAAACAAGGTTCACAATATTCTGATCTGAATTATTATTATTATCCACATTGTATGTATGAGAAAAAGGAGACTCTAAATCAGCAGTTCTCAACCTGTGGGTCACGACCCTTTTGGCGGTCGAATGACCCTTTCACAGGGGTCGCCTAAGACTATTCTGCATATCAGATATTTACATTATGATTCATAACAGTAGCAACATTACAGTTATGAAGTAGCAACAAAAATAATTTTATGGTTGGGTCACAACATGAGGAACTGTATTTAAAGGGCCAGAAGGTTGAGAACCACTGCTCTAAATGATGATGAAAATTGCCTTAGGACACTCTAGTAAGTGACATGGTAGAAATGGAGACCCACAGAACTAGATACAAATGCAACAAGAGGTTTCCAGGATTCTCTAGGGTTAAGAAATTACCCTAAGCCATAGCATCCTTAGACATCGCAGAAACTTTTTCTCAATGGGTTACCTTCTTTGGCAGTTCACTTATTTCTTCAAGGATAGTCTGCTAACCAAACACTCAGTTTCGTTCTGGAAGGGGAGGGCAAAGAGATGAATAAGACACAACCTTTTCCTTCTAGGAGCTCAGAACCTATCATGGGAAAAGGAGGTCATACATTACCATTTGTTACAAGTGCTACAATAGAGATTGATTCAAAGTGCTATAGACTGTCAGCAGAAAAGATGGTATAAGGGTCTCTGAAAATCTTCTCCTCCATAAAAGCAATGAGAACACTTCTTCCTCCCTGCCAAAAATCAAAATGAATGCTTTCATAGCCCTGGAAACTAAGGAAGTGTTTATGAAGAAAAAAATCGCTGAGTCTAATTTTCAACAAAAAAAATTATAAAGCATGCAAAGAAACAATAAAATACGTCCATAGAAACAGTGCTTTGAGAAAGCTCACATGTTGGACTTACTAGACAAGGACCTTAAATTGTGTATTTTAAAAATGTTCAAAGAACTAAAGAAAACCATCTAAAGAACTAAAAGAAATGATGAGATCAATCTCTCACCAAATAAAGAATAGCAATAAAGAAAAACTATGAAGAAAATCAAATACCATGTCTAGATTTGAAAAACACAATAACTGACATGAAAAAAATTTACTGCAGGGGCTCAATATCCAATCTGAGTAGGCAGAAAAAAGAATCAGTGAACTTTACGACAGACCATTGGAGATTTTCCAGTATGAAGAACAGAAAGAATAAAGAATTATGAAAAATGAATAGTCTCAAAGACCTGTAGGACACCACCAAGCATAACAACATGCACATAATGGGAGTCCCATAAAGAAAAAAGAGAAAGAAAGGGTCAGAAAGAATACATTGAGAAATAATGACCAAAAACTTTGCAACTTTGATGAAAATGATTAATCTTCACTTGATCATTTTTTATAGATATACAAAAAGCATTTAACAAAAAGCCAAAATCTTCTTATGATAAAAATTACTCAACAAACTAGAAATAGAAGGGAACTTCCTTAAACTGATAAACTGTGTCTATGAAAAAACCACAGAAATGCTAAAAACTCCACCAAGGACCCAGGACAAGGCAAGGATGTCCACTCTCAGCACCTCTCTTCAACATTGTACTGGAGGGCAGTGATGCAGTTTAAAAGAAGGAAAATGCACCAGATTAAAGGAAAAGGAAAACTATCTTTATTTGCAGATGACATGACCTCGAATATGAAAAATCCTAAGGAAGACACCACACACACACAACTATTAGAAATAATCAACAAATAAGAAAAGTTTTCAGGCCCTAACCATTTGGCTCAGTGGATAGAGTGTCAGTCTGCGGATTGAAAGGTCCCAGGTTCGATTCTGGTCAAGGGCATGTACCTTGGTTGCGGGCACATCCCCAGTGGGAGGTCTGCAGGAGGCAGCTGATCGATGTTTCTCTCTCATCGATGTTTCTAACTCTCTATCCCTCTCCCTCTCTGTAAAAAATCAATAAAATCTACACTAATAAAAGAGAAACATGGTAATTGGCGTACGACCGCTACCCTTCCCATTGGCTAATCACGGCGATATGCAAATTAACTGCCAACTAAGATGGCAGTTAACCGCCAACAAAGATGGTGGCTAATTTTCATACTGCAGGCAGGATGGTACAGCGCCATCAGAGAGCGGGTTGGTGGTGTGAGTGCCGGCAGTCGCCCGGGACCCAATCCCCCCGGCAGACCCAGACCCGGGCCGGCAGGGCGGCTGCAGGGTCCGCCGGCACTCACGCCCCCAACCGGGACCAATCCAGCCGGCAGAACTGGACGCGGGCCGGTGGGGTGGCTGTGGCGTCCGCCCGCACTCACGCCCCCAACTCGCACTCACGCCCGGGACCCGATCCCGCTGAGGGACCCCCGCTTCCCCCCGAGTGCACAAATTTTTGTGCACCGAGCCTCTAGTTTATAATAAAAAAAAAAAGAAAAAGAAAAGCTTTCAGGATACAAAATCAAAATATAAATAGCAATTGTATTTCTTTATACTAACAATGAGTAACATAAAAATTTAAATTTTAAAAAATTCCATTTATTATAGCATCAAATTTTTTTTAAATTCTTAGGAATAAATTTATCAAAAGAAGTACAAGATTTGTACACTGGTAACTATAAAACATTATTGAAAGGAGTTAAAGAAGACCCAACTATATGCAAAGACATCTAATAATCACCTATTGGAAGACTTAATATTATTAAACTGGCAATACTCTCCAACTTAGTCTACAGATTTTATTTTGGAAAAAAATTTGACAATCTGATTCTAAAATTTTCATGGAAATGCAAAGTACCAAGGACAACTAAAATGATCTTGAAAGAAAGAATAATGTTGGATAACTCACACTTCCTGACTTCAAAAGTTACTACAATGCTACAGTAATCAAAACGGTGTGCTGCTGGCATAAGGGCAGACCAACAGGTCAATAAACCTAATTACATCCAGAGGAAACCCTTACAAATACAGTCAACTAGTCTTCAACAAGGATGCCAAGACAACTCAGCAGAGAAAGAATAGTGTCTTCAACAAATGGGGCTGGGACACGTGCACATTCGCATAGGAAAGAACGGAGAGGAGCTGTACCACACCCTTGTACAAAAATAGACTCAAAATGGACCATAGACTTAAATGTCAGAGCTACAATTATCTATCTATCTATCTATCTATATCTATATCTATATCTATATCTATATCTATATCTATATCATCTATATCTATATCTATATCTATATATATATATATATAAAGTCAGGGACCAGAACGCTGTAATGACCAGAATGACCAGTTGCTAGGATGCCCACTGTGGCCAGTGAACCGGCCAGATCAGGGGGTGGGGCTGGCTGGCCAACCTCCCGAGGCCCCTCCCCCCAGCAAGCCCCACCCCTGATGGGTCCCCACCACCCAATCAGCTTGAGGCCCCTCCCTCCAGCCAGCTCCGCACCCAATCAGCCCCCACCACCAATCGGACGTGTGGCCCGCCAGCTAATCACCTGCATCTCCTTCCCCCAGCTGGCCCAGCCCTGATCAGTCCCGATCGGGCCGGGCAGGCCTCTGACCTCCTGCCATCTCCTTCTCCTGATAGGCCTGGCCCTGATCCACACCAATTGGACCCCACCCGTGCATGAATTCATGCACTGGGCCTCTAGTAAAATCCTAAGAAAAGAACATAGGCATGAATCTTCATGACCTTGTATTAGGCAGTTGTTTCTTAGATAGGACTCCAAAAGCACAAACAACAATAAAAATTGATAAATCAGACTTCTTTAAAATGAAACATTTTAGTGCTTCAAAGGACACTCAAGAAAGTGAAAAGACACCCACACACTGGGAGATAATCATACATTTTATAAGAGACTAGTATCCAGAATATATAAAGAACTCTTACAATTCAACAATAAAAGGACAAAGAACTCTCAAGTTTTAAAAAATGAGCAAAGCATTTGTATGTTTCCTGAGAAGATATATAGTGGCAAATCAGTCCGTGAAAAATGCTCAATATCATTAGTTATTAGAGAAATGCAAATCCGAACCATAATGAGATGCCATTTCACACCTACTAAGATAGCTATCATAAAAAAGATTGCCCTGGCTGGTATGGCTCCGTTGGTTGCAGCATTGTCTCATACACTGAAAGTTCACAGGTTGGATTCCCAGGCGGGACACATACCTAGGTTGCAGGTTCAATCCCTGGTATGGGTGCTTGCAGGAGGCGGCCTATAGTTGGTTCTCTCTCATTGATATTTCTCTCTCTTCCCCTCTCCCTTCCTCTCTCTCTAAAATCAATAAAAACATATCCTCTGGTGAGGATTAAATAAAAAAGATTGACAATTATAAGTATTGATTAGGACAGTGGTCGGCAATCTCAGTCAACAGAGCCAAATATCAACAGTACAATGATTGAAATTTCTTTTGAGAGCCAAATTTTTTCAACTTAAACTATATAGGTAGGTACATTGTTATTAACTTAATTAGGGTACTCCTAAGGCTTAGGAAGAGCCACACTCAAGGGGCCAAAGAGACGCGTGTGGCTTGCGAGCCACAGTTTGCCGACCACGGGACTAGGATGTGGAGATATTGCAACCCCCATACATTGCTGGTGGGAATGCTAAAGGTGCCAACATTTAGAAAAACAGTTTGAAAGTTTCTTAAAAAGTTAAACATAGTGCCCTAGTGGTTTGGCTCAGTGGATAGAGCATCAACCTGCGGACTGAAGGGGCCCAGGTTTGATTCCAGCCAAGGGCACATGCCCGGGTTGCATGCTCGATCCCTAGTAGGGGTCATACACGAGGCAGCCAATCAATGATTCCCTCTCATCATTGATGTTTTTATCTCTCTCTCTTCCTCTCCCTTCTTCTCCTCAATCAATAAAAAAAATATTTTTTAAAAAGTTAAACATAAGAAAAAAAAAACAAAAAAAGAAAAAAGTTAACATAGTTATATGTGACCCAGCAATTCCACTCCTAAATATTTACCCAAGAGAATTAAAAACATATTTCTACACAAAATCTTGTATACTGATTTTCATAGCAACATTATTTATAATAGAATATAAAAATTATCCAAATATCATTATTGATAAATGGATAAACAAAATGTGAGTTATTCATATGATGAAATATTCAGCCATAAAAAAGGAATGACGTACATATATATGCTACAACATGGATGAATCTTGAAAACAAAGCAAAATAAGCCAGGTACAAAAGACCACATTTTACATTGTTTCATTAAAATGTCCAGAATCGGCAAAAAAACAGAGACAGAAAGTAGATTAGTGTTGCCACAACTGGGCGGAGGTTGGAAGAGAGAGGGACTGCTAGTGGGTGCCAGGAATGTTGGAAATGCTCTGGAATTAGTGGGATTGACTGCACAACTTTGTGAATATACCACTAAATTCTACATTTTATTTTTATTTATTTATTTATTTATTTATTTATTTATTTATTTATTTTATTGCTTAAAGTATTACAAAGAGTATTACATTTGTCTTCCTTTTTTCCCCCCGCCCTTGACAATCCCCTGGCCTCCCCTACCCCCCAGTGTCTTATGTCCATTGGTTATGCTTATATGCATGCATACAAGTCCTTTGGTTGATCTTCTACCCACCCCCCTCCTGCCCTCCCACCCTCCCCGGCCTTCCTGCTGTAGTTTGACAGTCTGTTCGAGGCAGCTCTGCCTCTGTATCTATTTTTGTTCATAAGTTTATAATGGTCTTTATTATCCAGAAATGAGTGACATCATGTGGTATTTTTCCTTCATTGACTGGCTTATTTCACTTAGCATAATGCTCTCCAGTTCCATCCATGCTGTTGCAAATGGTAAGAGTTCCTTCTTTTTTACAGCAGCATAGTATTCCATCGTGTAGATGTACCACAGTTTTCTAATCCATTCATCTACTGATGGGCACTTAGGCTGTTTCCAGATCTTAGCTATGGTGAATTGTGCTGCTATGAACATAGGGGTGCATATATCCTTTCTGACTGGTGTTTCTGGTTTCTTGGGATATATTCCTAGAAGTGGGATCACAGGGTCAAATGGGAGTTCCATTTGTAGTTTTTTGAGGAAACTCCATACTGTCTTCCATAGTGGCTGCACCAGCCTGCATTCCCACCAGCAGTGCACAAGTGTTCCTTTTTCTCCACATCCTCTCCAGCACTTGTCGTTTGTTGATTTGTTGATGATAGCCAGTCTGACAGGTGTGAGATGGTACCTCATTGTTGTTTTGATTTGCATCTCTCGGATGATTAGTGACTTTGAGCATGTTTTCATATGTCTCTTGGCTTTCTGAATGTCCTCTTTTGAAAGGTGTCTATTTAGATCCTTTGCCCATTTTTTGATTGGATTGTTTATCTTCCTTTTGTTAAGTTGTATGAGTTCCCTATAAATTTTGGAGATTAGGCCCTTATCAGATATGACATTGGCAAATATGTTTTCCCACGCAGTGGGTTTTTTGTTGTTTTGTTGATGGTTTCTTTTGCTGTGCAGAAGCTTTTTATTTTGATGTAGTCCCATTTGTTTATTTTCTCTTTAGTTTCCAATGCCCTAGGAGCTGTATCAGTGAAGAAATTGCTTTGGCATATGTCTGAGATTTTGTTGCCTTTGGATTCTTCTAGTATTTGTATGATTTCCCATCGTATATTTAAGTCCTTTATCCATTTTGAGTTTATTTTTGTGTATGGTGTAAATTGGTGGTCTAGTTTCATTTTCTTGCATGTATCTGACCAATTTTCCCAACACCATTTATTGAAGAGACTATCTTGACTCTATTGTATTTTCTTGCCTCCTTTGTCAAATATTAATTGAGCGTATTGGTTGGGGCTGATTTCTGGGTTCTCTATTCTATTCCATTGATCAATATGTCTGTTCTTGTGCCAGTACCAGGCAGTTTTGAGAACAGTGGCTTTGTAATACATCTTGATATCTGGTATTGAGATCCCACCTACTTTGTTCTTTCTCAGGATCACTGAAGCTATTCGGGGTCGATTTTTATTCCAGATGAATTTTTGGAGAGTACGTTCTAGGTCTGTGAAATATGCCATTGGTATTTTAATGGGAAGTGCGTTGAATTTATAGATTGCTTTGGGCAGTATGGACATTTTAATGATGTTGATTCTACCAATCCAAGAACATGGTATGTTCTTCCATCTCTTTATGTCTTCCTCTATCTCTTTTTTCAACGTCCTGTAGTTTTCTGAGTAGAGGTCTTTTACCTCTTTAGTTAAGTTTATTTCTAGGTAGCTTAATTTTTTTGGTGCGATGGTAAATGGGATTGCTTTTTTAGTCTCTCTTTCTGCACATTCACTATTGGTGTATAGAAATGCCATAGATTTCTTGGCGTTAATTTTGTATCCTGCTACATTGCCGAACTCTTTTATTAAGTCTAATAGTTTATTGATGGAGCCTTTAGGGTTTTTTAAGTATAATATCATGTCATCTGCAAATAAGGACAGTTTTACTTCTTCTTTTCCAATTTGGATGCCTTTTATTTCTTCTTCTTGCCGAATTGCAATGGCTAACACTTCCAGTACTATGTCGAACAGGAGTGGTGAGAGTGGGCATCCCTGTCTTGTTCCTATTCTTAGGGGAAATGGTGTTAGTTTTTGTCCATTGAGTATGATGTTGGCTGTGGGTTTGTCATATATGGCTTTTATTATGTTGAGGTATGATCCTTCAATTCCCACCTTGCTGAGAGTGTTCAATGGGTGTTGAATTTTGTCAAATGCTTTTTCTGCATCAATTGATATGACTATGTGGTTTTTTTCTTTCAATTTGTTTATGTGATGTATCACGTTTATTGATTTGCGGATATTGTACCATCCTTGCAGCCTTGGGATAAATCCTACTTGGTCGTGGTGTATGATCTTTCTGATGTACTGCTGGGTCCGATTTGCTAAGATTTTGTTGAGGATTTTGGCATCTATGTTCATGAGGGATATTGGCCTGTAATTCTCTTTCATTGTGTTGTCTTTACCTGGTTTTGGTATTAGGGTTATGCTGGCTTCATAGAATGAGCTTGGAAGTGTTCCTTCCTCTTGGATTTTTTTGTAGTAGTCTGAGGAGGATAGGTTTTAGTTCTTCCTTGAATGTTTGGTAAAACTCGCCTGTGAAGCCGTTTGGTCCTGGGCTTTTGTTTGCTGGAAGCTTTTTGATGACTGCTTCAATTTCTTCCATAGTTATTGGCCTATTGAGATTTTTAGATTCTTCCTGATTAAGTTTTGGAATGTTGTATTTTTCTAGGAATATGTCCATTTCCTCCAGGTTGTCTAGTTTGTTGGAGTAGAGTTGTCCATAGTATTTTTTAACAATCATTTATATTTCTGTGGGATCTGTTGTTATTTCGCCTCTATCATTTCTGATTTTGTTGATTTGGGTCCTTTCTCTTTGCTTCTTTGTGAGCCTGGCTAGAGGTTTTTCAATCTTGTTTATCCTTTCAAAGAACCAGCTCTTTGTTTCATTGATTTTCTGTATTGTTTTTATGGTCTCTATGTCATTTATTTCTGCTCTAATCTTTATTATCTCCTTTATTCTGCTCACTCTGGGCTTTTCTTGTTGCTCTCTTTCTAATTCTTTGAGCTGTAGATTTAGATGATTTAAAATTCTACATTTTAAAGGGTGAATTTTATGATGTGAATTATATCTCAAAATATATCTCACCATACAGCTCAGCTCTATGATAGGTGAATTCACAGTGCTCCAGGAGCTCAGATGAAAGTTCCAGCTTAGAGGGGTGATCCAGTACAGCTTGCCCAGGAGGCAACATACACGTGGCACAACCATTTCCCAAAGTAACACTCCCCAGAGGAGAAAATGCCACCTCAGCCTCTGCTAGTGCTTCCTGTCTTCCATGCAGGCTCTACATCACATGACATCACCTCCAGCCCCATGAGTCCATATGTTGTAGTTGTTTCTTCTACATTTTTTAAAGTGATTTCAAAATCAATATCTAGTAGACTTCTTTCATGCGAATGTCCACATCTTCCCCATGTCCAAGGATGGGGCAGGGTGGGAGAGGGTCTGTCCATGGGGCATCAGGGAACGTGGGCCTAGGGACTGAGTGTCAAGGTGTAAGGGCCATTATCCTCTGACTTGTAACATGGTTTTGCTTCCACTGTGGTCCTGTGCCATAGGAGCAATGCTGATACGGAAACTCATGGTCGAATGCCAGGACCCATGAGGTGGTGTATTGGTCTGAATGGAAAACAGAGCACAGAGAGAGAAACAACAGAGAAGCAGTTGGAAGCATCCATGGCCCTGGGGGTGAAGGGTGGGTTTGGGGAAGGGCTGAGAGGAGCAAAGTCTTAACTCAAGGTCCTGGAGCAGCAAGTGTTCACCTTTAGGCAGGAAGTGGCCTGTGTCTGACTCTCTGGACCTTGGCACTGCTAAGGTTTGAGAAAGTCATACCTTTCAGGTGAGGTGCTTTTGTGATGAGAGAGATACAAGGTCATTTGAGCTGAAGTACAAAGCACAAGCTACCACAACTCACCCAATATTAAACATAATTTAAATAACCCTACAACTATTAAGAAGATTGAACTTATAATTTAAAAATTCCCAGAAAGGAAATCTCCAGATCCAGAGAATTCTATCAAATGTTTAAAGAAGAAACACCACCAATTGTATGCAATTTCTTGTAGAAAATAGGAGAAAACACTTCTCAATTTATTATTTTTTATTTATTGTCTAAAGTTTTACATATGTCTCCTTTTCCCTGATTGACCCTTTCCCCCAGCCATTCCCACCCCAGGCCAGCCCCCACCGCCCCAGTGACTTCTCCGTTTATTTTATGAAGCCATCATTATCCACATGCTACCATGATGCCCAAATCAGGCAAATACAGGACAAGAGAACTACAGACCAATATACCTCAGACCAATACACCTCATGAATATAGATGCAAAAGCCCTTAACATAATATCAGCAAATATAAATAATACACAAAACAGTTACATAACATGACCAAGAGTGCTTACTTCCAGGGATACAAAATTGGTTTAATATGGGAAAATCTATCAATGTAATTCATCATGTTAACAGATTAAAGAATAAAAATATGTAATCATATAAAAATGTAGAAAAAACATTTTATAAATTCAACCTCCCATCATAATAGAAAACTTTCAGAAAAATAGGAATAGAGGGAAACTAGATATAGAGCATCTACAAAAACTCGCAATGAACATAGTTGTCTGAATACTTTCTCTCTAAAATTAGGAGCAAAGCAAGGATGTTTGCTTTCACAACTCTTACTTCATACAGTGCTGAAAGTTCTGGCCAGTGTAATGAAGGCAAGGAAAGGCAGTAAACAGCATGCAGATTGGAAAAAAGAAATAAACTGCCCTAATTGCAGATGACAAGATGTCGAAAATCTCAACAAATATACAAATAAACCCTTAGAACTAGTAAGTGAGGTCAGCAAGGTCACAGGATAAAAGAAAAATATACAAAATTAAATATATTTCTATACATTAGAAACCAGCAGGTGGAAACTGAAAGTAAAATACATTACTATTTATAATTGCTCAAAGACAAAACATACATGCTGAAAACTATGCAACGCCGATGAAAGAACACACAGTGGTTCACGAGCTGGAAGACTCAATACAATAAAGATGTTAATTCTCCCAAACTGACATCTAGGTAGAATGCAATCCTGTTAAAGTCCAAGCAAAGATTTTGGTATAGATTTTCAAAAAACATGTATATGGAAAGAAAAATGAACTTAAATTCCTTTTATCTTGTAAAAAGGATGAAACTGGGGAGAATGCCTCCACCTGATGTCAAGACACATTGTAGACCCACAGCGATCAGGCTGCGCAGTCTCCGCAGAAGTATAGGCGCATAGAAGAGTGGGACAGAATGAAGAACCCAGAGACACACACCAACGTGCCCAACTGATTCTTAAAAATTAAATCTTTATTGTTGAAAGTGTTACACATGTCCCTCACCCACATTGAACCCCATTGATACCACCACCGCCCCCCACACCAGGCATTCGCCACACTGCTGTCCATGTCCATGGGTTATACATATATGCATACAAGGTCTTTGGTTAATCACTTCCCACCCACCCACCCACCCTCCCCTCCTTTCCTCTGAGATTCTGAAGTCTGTTCTATGCTTCTGCCTCTGGATGTATTTTATTTAGTTTATTTTGTTCATTAGAGTCCACATGTGAGTGAGACCATGTGATACTTGTTTTTCTCTGACTGGCTTATTTCACTTAGCATGATACTCTCCTGGTCCCTCCATGCTGTCTCAAAGGGTAAGAGACTCTTCCTTTTACTGTTTCATAGTTCTAGGTGTACTGGTTAATAATGCGGATTTTTTTTTCAATAGATGGAGTTACACATATGTTGGTATATATGCAATTTGATATGTATGCTATTTTGTATTGACAACAAGCTTCAAAACTTCATATGTCAAATTTGCTGAAGGTGTTAACATCATAGATACTTTTATGCTTAAAAATGTTGAATTTTGTGCCAAAAAAAAAAACATTTGTGGGAAGTTTTAATTCATTACTTTATTTTGAAGTAAAGTGCTGCTAAATACTTTAGGAAGCTTATGGTGAACATGCTCCATCTCAAGATACTTGTGAACACTGGTTTAAATGCTTTAAAAGTGACGATTTTGATGTGAAAGACAAAGAACGTCCAGGTCAACCGAAAAAGTTTGAAGACCAACAATTACAAGCATTATTGGATGAAGATGCGTGTCAAACTCAAAAACAACTTGCAGAAAGACTAAACGTTGCTCAGC
>NW_027669592.1:0-60000 GCF_964212035.1 Myotis nattereri | reverse complement strand
AATTAGACTGCAGCCTGTTTTGCTCAGTGGACAGAGCGTCAGCATGAGGACTCAAAGGTCCCAGGTTCGTTTCCGGTCAAGGGCATGTACCTTGGTTGTGGGCACATACCCAGTTGGGGGTGTGCAGGAGGCAGCTGATCGATGTTTCTCTCTCATTGATGTTTCTAACTCTCTATCCCCCTCCCTTCCTCTCTGTAAAAAATCAATAAAATATATTTAAAAAACAAAACAAAACAAAACACACAGAAAACAAAGAAACCGGTACAAATGTGCAATAGACAAGATATTAAATTATGTTAATAAAATTTTAATATTGAACAAAATTATAAATAACCCAATGCATGTCAATAAGAGAAGACATAAGAATATTAGTCAGAAATTATAAAAATCAAACTATAGCTATAAAAAATAAAATGAGTAGATATATGCAACAACTAGAATGAATCTCCAGAGAATTATACTGAGTGAAAAGAAAGCCAATACCAAGAGGTGATATAATGGAAGATTCCATTTATTCAACTTGAAATGACACAATTCTAGAAATGGGGAACAGGTTAATGATTACTTGGGTTACAGATGAGAGAGAGGCACTGTGAAGTGGTTGTGGTAATAAACCTGAGGCTTTTGTGCTAATTGAGTAGTTCCTTACTGCCACTATGGTGGGCACAGTACGTGAATTATGTATGCAATAAAACTGTATAGAGTCATATTCAAGACAACATACACACACACACACACACACACACACACACACACACATACAAACGAATACAAGAAAACCTGGAAAATCAGAATATCTTATCCATGGCATACTCAGTTGCTTGCTGAGACTTTGGTCAGTTTTTTTTTCTTCCCTTTCCCTTTATGTTCTCTATTTTGAATAGTTTATATCACTATGTGTTCTGCTTCATGAATATTCTTCTGCAGTATCCAATTTATTATCTCCAACATTGCATATTTTATCCATACAAGTGTTTTTTGGATCTTTTGAGTATATTCTGAGTTTTTTTTAATATGCTCATGCTTCCCTCTACCTTCTTGAATATATTAATCACAGTCATAATAATTTTAACATTCTTGTCTACTTATTCTATCATCTGTCATTTTGGGAGCAATATCTATTGTTGGGCTTCATCTCATGAAGGATATCACAGTCGATCTGAAACTAGAGCAGCCTGTAGTCTAGGAATATTATGACCCATTACTGAATTATATTCTTCTGAGTTCTCTGCCTTTTATCGGATTTATAACCAAGGTCTTTGTTTTCTTATTTTAGTTTTCCATTCTGTGTGGGACCAGAGGTTGTTCTGCTTTCTCGTTGCCAGTAGTACTGTCCAGACTTTGGATATTTTCCTCCCGCCTGTATTCTGATTACTGTTCAGCTGAAGAATAGTGGGAAAAGTTCTGATGCTCTTTCTGTGTTCCTCTCTCTGCTGTTCATTCTGCTCTTTCCTCTTCTTCAAATATCTGGCTTGTGCATTCTAGCTGGTTTGTTTACCCTGAATTCTCAACTCTTTCTCCTTAACTGAGGAGCTTTTTGGGGTTTTGTTGGGGTTCATCCTTTCTGTTCTGTCCTATAAACTCTCTCTAGGTGGTAAAATGGGACAATTGTAAGAATCACTTCATTTCTTTCTCTTGTTTAATGATTCACTGTTATGTGCTGTTTATTTTACAACTTCTAAAAACCTATTGATTAATACCTTTTATCGTTTTAAAATTTATTTTTATTTTTGAAAGTATTACAGATGTCCCCTCTTTTTCCTCATTGGCCATTCACATATGTTTTATCTTATCTTATAATTAGTTAAAACATCAGGACACAGTGACTCCATCATGGCTATACGTTTTTATGCATATTATTTATTTCAGCAATTATTTCTGAATGGACTAGAGATAACATCATATTTTATTGCAACTAAGATTCCATTGATTGTTACATGCATTATTATTTTATGTACCATTTAGAAAAAATAAGATTTTTTTCACATGCGATCACCATATTCAGATTCAGACATACTAAAATGTGAAAGAAAAAATGAGCACCATCAAGCTAATGAAACATGATCACATTGTAATATATGGTAAACAAGGATACTGAAAATTAAAATTCAGCCCGGATGGCATGGCTCAGTGGTTAAGCGTCGACCTATGGAGGTCACAGTTCAGTTCCCTGTCAGGGCACATTCCTGGGTTATGGGCTCGAGGCCCGGTAAGGGGTGTGCAGGAAGCAGCCAATCAATGATTCTCTCTCTCCATCGATGTTTCTCTCCCTCTCCCTCTCCCTGTCTCTCTGCAGTCCATAAAAATATTTTCTTAAAAATTAAAATTCATGGTATCATATTTAACTATTTTCACCTTTTCTGGTTTATTAAATGCAACATAAATAGCTATTAAATATCTCTTTAAAATTGTTCTAGTCATCGCACTCTTTTCCATGGGTGAGACTTGGCCTTTAAAAAAACTAAAAATTATTATAAAGAATGAGAATTTCTTTTCTTCATTTGTCTCTTAGTCTTTAAATATATCTTCCTGCAACTATGATAACTTGACCAATAAGCTCTCTACACATATACAACTAAAGTATTTAAATGGCCTGGTGGTATGTCCTTAATTAATTGTATTGAAGGAAAATATAAATGGGAATACATATTACAGTGAAACATCACTTTTAAAAGTGTATATTTATCACATCACTATTCTGAAGCTGATCATTCACATCACTACATTTTCATATAATAAGTGAAACTGCGACAGATACCACTTCAAAATGCAATTCAAATTTGAAACCCTGTGGCAAGTCCACAGAACTTTCAATAGAGTAACTAAATTAATCCTCACAATTCTTTGAATGATTGTAGGCTGAGAACATACAGTAAGTCTGGAAGAAACAATTACCTGATAGTACATAAGTATAACAAAAATGAATGTCTATACTAGATAGAAACAACTTTTATAAAGGGGACGAGATATCATAAAATATGATCTTCCTAGTTCACTGTCATTATTAATAATAACTCTTTAAGTTCAATACAAATGAAAGCTCTGATTTACTGCCTCACATTTCCAATAGGTATGTGAATTATAAAGGAAAGGAAACACGTTCTTCTTCCTGTGGTTTAGCTTCTATAATATTTCAAACATTATAGATACGTAAATATTTCTAGAAATGAATTTTAAATGAACTATGGGAAAAGTAAATCTCTAATGTACATAACCAGCCACAGTCAAATTCAATGTTTACTAATCAGTGGAGAAGGAATGATCCTAACTCAATATATCTGGATGCCTAGACCTTAATAATAATGTTGAAGTCAACAAATGAGCCATAATTATAGAGACAATTTTTGAAATAATGAGATATTTCATATCATCTGAGGCTTCATGACTAAGCATTCTTGTTAATGAGGTAGCTTATAGAAGTTGTAACTATAGTTTGAATAAAGGTCAGTATGCACACATTTGTATTATCATAAAATAAGGATTACAAAGTAATTAATTTCATGGTCCATAACTATGCAATTAAAAAGGTGAAGTCATCAAATTATCTAAAACTTCAAAGCCTGCATCCCTGGTGATCATTTAAATTAGCTACATTAGTGCATATTTCTTCTGCATAACTGGATGATGATTTGGGGTTACACTTTATGCTCACTGACAAATCTATACAGCTTCTTGTCTTGACTATGTACTTCAAGGTCTCTTTTTTAATGAAGGGCAGAAACTTAATAGATTCAGAAAACTGATTATCTAATATCAATAATGGGAACCCAGGTAGTAGCAGTACAGAACCCAATTTGTGTCGTATGAGCCAAATTATTTGATCTATTAAACAGAGATGATGAATATTCTTTCTATTCCTATAATTAGGTAAAATATTTGAAAATCAGTTACCATTCAAATAACAACATTCAACAAGTTTCTGTTAAGAATTACCATGATTTTTCATCTGAGAGATGCAAATCAAAACAACAATGAGGTACCATCTCACACCTGTCAGACTGGCTATCATCAACAAATCAACAAACGACAAGTGCTGGAGAGGATGTGGAGAAAAAGGAACACTTGTGCACTGCTGGTGGGAATGCAGACTGGTGCAGCCACTATGGAAGACAGTATGGAGTTTCCTTAAAAAACTGAAAATGGAACTCCCATTTGACCCTGTGATCCCACTTCTAGGAGTATATCCCCAGAAACCAGAAACACCAATCAGAAAGGATATATGCACCCCTATGTTCATAGCAGCACAATTCACCATAGCTAGAATCTGGAAACAGCCTAAGTGCCCATCAGTAGATGAGGATTAGAAAACGGTGGTACATCTACACGATGGAATACTATGCTGCTCTAAAAAGGAAGGAACTCTTACCATTTGCAACGTCATGGATGGAACTGGAGAGCATTATGCTAAGTGAAATAAGCCAGTGAATGAAGGAAAAATACCACATGATCTCACTCATTCATGGATACTAGAGACCATTATAAACTTTTGAACAATAATAGATACAGAGGCAGAGCTGCCTCAAACAGATTGTCAAACTGCAGCAAGAAGGCCGGGGAGGGTTGGGGGGCAGGAGGTAGGGGGGTAAGAGATCAACTAAAGGACTTGTATGCATGCATATAAGCATAACCAGTGGACATAAGACATTGGGGGATAGGGGAGGCTAGGGGACTGTCTAGGGCGGGGGGATAAAATGGACACATATGTAATACCCTTTGTAATACTTTAAGCAATAAAAAAAAAAATTTTGCAGAGAAAAAAATAAAATAAAATAAAATAACTTCAGTAGCTTTCCTAACAGAAAGCAAATATTATCCATTGGAAAAAAATATATGTCTTTGGATTTTAAAATATAAAGAATTCCATATGCTCTAATTTTCCCAAATGAACTAATGTTTTTGAAAATTAATAATGACACTTTTGTAACAAACAACACATGCTGGCAAGAATGTACACCATTGGTGGGAAGCAGACTGCTACAACCACTGTGGAAAACAGTGTGGAGTTTCCTCAAAAAATAAAAAAATGGAACTTCCATTTGACACCGTGATCCCACTTCTAGGACTATATCTTAAAAAGCCTGAAACACCAATCAGAAAGAACACATGCACCCCTATGTTCATAGCAGCTTTATTTATAATAGCTAAGATCTGGAAACAGCCAAAGTTTCCATCCGTAGAAGAATGGATTAAAAAAAACAAACTATGAATACACAGACACACACACACACACACACACACACACACACACACACACACACTGGAATGCTATGTAGCTGTGAAAAAATAAGGATCTTTTACCCCTTTGAACAGCATGGAGAGATCTGGAGAATATTATGCTAAGTGAAATAAGCCAGACAGAGAAAGAGAAGTAGCACATGATCTCACTTGTATGTGGACTCTAATGAAGAAAATAAGCTGATGAACAAAATAGAACCAGAGATATTGAAGCATGCAACAGACAGAGGGAAAGGGAGGGGGAGCAGGCAGAGATTATCCAAAGAATGTATAGGCATATATGCTAACCCATGGACACAGACAATAGTGCAGTGAAGGCCTGGAGGAATGGAGGGGGTCCATAGGGGGGAAGGGGGACATCTATAATACTTTCAACAACAAAGATACATTTCAAAAATAATGACACTTTGAAATTAAATAAACCATCTTTCAAATGCCTGTTAATAAGTATGTTCAATATTTTTACAGTTCAAACTCATGGAAGGACATTACCTATAATGAAAACAGTATGAGGACATCAAGGGCAACTGCATAAAAAACTAGATTGTGAAGAGAAGACAGATTTTGGAACTTAAAAAGTCAGTAAGTACCTCATGTAAGAAATAAAAAATACTTTTAGTTTCGGTTAGCAACATCACCATTTATTCAGTGAAGTAAATTAACAAATTGATACCTCCAGGCAAAAGCACCACCCCCCAGCTTTCAAAATAGGAAAATTACAATTCTTAGACTATTTGCGAATCAATTTCACTCTAAAAACTCACTTTTCAATTCTCATTAGTATTGACTGAATTAAATGACATAATTATACTATTGGAAAATAGTATTTTTAGCTTTCAGTCATAAAGGTTACTTCATCGATTCATAAAGCACATTACTGTTGGAAACACATTTGAAAATACAAAGTTTATTCTTTTATTTATTCATTTTTTAAGATGTTTTATTGATATTTTACAGAGAGGAAAGGAGAGGGATAGAGAGTTAGAAACATCAATGAAAGAGAAACATTGATCAGCTGCCTCCTGCACACTCCCTACTGGGTAAGTGCCCGCAACCAAGGTACCTGCCCATGACCGGAATCGAACGTGGGATCCTTCAATCCGCAGGATGACATTGAGCCAAACCAGTCATGGCCAAAGTTTCTTCTTTTATTCCCACGTTTAAAATTGGGTTTTATACTATAGGCTTAAATATAAAGACCAAATACCTTAAAACGGAATTAAAGGTCTATTATAGTCTGTCACTTTCTGGCATATATTCTCTCTCTCTCTCTCTCTCTCTCTCTCTCTCTCTCTCTCTCTCTCTCTCTCTCTCTCTCTTTCTCCCATTCTCTCCCCACTTTCTATCCCCCCTTCCTACGTCCTGGTCTATTTCTGCCTCCTTCTCCCATGCCATCTCTCTCTTTCTTCCTCCCTCTTTCTCCAACCCTTCTTCACACTGTCTTTCTCTCTTGTGTGCACAGGTACTTTTGTACAGCTTCTCTGCAAAATTTAGGTCTTCCTTTGTTCAACTCAAATCATCTCTATAGCTCTTAGGGCAGTGGTTCTCAACCTTCCTAATGCCGCAATCCTTTAATATAGTTCCTCATGTTGTGGTGACACCCAACGATAAAATTATTTTCATTGCTACGTCATAACTATAATTTTGCTACTGTTAAGAATCGTACTGTAAGTATCTGACATGCAGGATATATTTTCATTGTTACAAATTGAACATCATTAAAGCATAGTGATTAATCACAAAAACAATATGTAATTATATATTCAATATGTGTTTTCTGATGGTCTTAGGCGACCACTAGGAAAGGGTCGTTTGACCCCCAAAGGGGTCGCAACCCACAGGTTGAGAACTGCTGTCTTAGGGTATGGGTCAAATATAAGTTTCTATGGTCTCCCTGAAGTCCTTAAAGTTGTTTGTTCTACCCCAACCTGTGTGCGCGTGGTCCATTGTAATTACTAGAATACGTCATTGTATTAAGATGTATTGTTTTCACATCTGTTTCCTCTACTAAACTGTACATTATTTGAAGACAGAAACTATGTAGTACTTGAACTTTACAATGGTCTAACATACAACACAATATCAAAAATGAAGGTTGAAGAAATAAAATGAGATTTTTCTCTAAAGAAAATGAAAAAATATTGTTTGAATGAACTTGACAAAATAGTGACAACAAAATTTTTTGCAGTACTCATGTCCCAAACCAGACCAACTCATTCTTACAGACCCATATTACACGAGAAGGAACCTCTAAGTGACCAAGACAAAAAGAAAAATGAGTTCAAGTAAGTGAATATAAGTTTTTGTATGCGAATGAGATCCACGCATTTATTTAAGGAGATGAGCAGGTCTCTAAAATAGTTATATTAATTGAAGATATTGACAGGTTATAAATAGCTAATAGAAAAGGCAGAAAGAAGACAAATAATATAGTTTGTAGAGGCAACTATCTGAGAAATAGTCTCCAGATTGGGAAGCAAACAAGCAATTTGTTCTTTCAGTTTACAAGAGCCACAGATTAGTGTATTGATCATAGGCATGGGGATTATAGACAATGTTGTGTCTAAATAATGACCAACAGTATATATACTTTAAGATTTAGTTTAGGGCTCACCTTTCTTGCCACACCTCACCCCCACCCTCTTTTTTTAGATTCCTATAGCACCTTAAACTCTTTTGCCACAACTTTACCATCAATGGTTTCACCATGTATTATAATTTACTGTTTACCTGTATGCCTCATACGGAAACCCAAACTATTTGGGGGAAGAGGGAGTCACTATTTGATTTTTGTCTTTATATTTCATCACATGGCTTTTAATAGTTGTTCAACATTTGCTTAATACTAAAGAATGTGGTGTGTGTGAGAAGTCACTGACAATGACTACAATAAACTCAGGTCACCCTCTGTAATAGAGTAGATGACACTGTTTGAGAAATGTCACTCAGTAAGTCAACTTGATAAAAGGGATGTAGACTTTAGGAACAGTGAAGGAACTATAGTCCAAGTTTGGGATGATTCTGAGCAAGATTATATATATATATACATATATATGAAGCTTTTTAAAGTCAGATTTATTAAAGTTTAATTTACATATAAAGTCACTCTTTTTAACATGTTGTTCTGTGAATATACACATATGCACACAGTAGTATTATCACCCATCTAATGAAAATATAAAATGCTCTAACACCCCCAAAAATGTTCACAAGTCCTTTATAGACAACTACTCCCAATTTGTAGGCTTTCCAATAACTGACGATGGCTTTAAAAAAGAAGACAATATTCTTTAAGGCTTGAGAAACTGTGGAGCCCATGGTGGTAGACACAAGCCTTTTAAAAAATTCTAATTTTCATTTATAAATTTGAATCTTATAATTGCCACCAAATACTGCCAACTGTTGTTCTTGAAGTAATAGGCTAACTTTATATATTTCTGAGAAAATGTCTAGCAAAGTACAAAACATGGATGACCATCTTTATTTTGTCAGTAATTTTTGAAAGCAATAATAACATTCTAAAATGTGATTTAACTCATAGTTATAAATCATACATTTATTACTGAGATACAATTATACTGTTGTGTATAGTAGAACTGCTTTATATATGCTTCCATTCTCTCCATACAGAACAGAAAAGCAATGTGTACTCAATGGTCAATCTTTAATAAAAGGAATAACCTTTTATTCCTTCATCACTATGTTGGTTCAGAGAAGAAGACATCGAGATGAACTGAACTTGCAATAAGTTTATTGGGAGGAATAGCTAAAAAAGAAAATATGAAGTGAGCCACAGTACAGGTCTGACCTTGAGTGACGGAGAGCGAAAAGGAAAAACAGTTGGCAGAAAATCTATTTAGACTCCAGTTCAGTTCTACAGAATGTTTGTCAAGGTCACTGGTAAACCCTCCAACCATAGTTTCCTGATGGAGGAGACCCACTCTCTCAGGAGCAAGCTTGCTTTAGTATCCATGCTGCCTTCAGCCATTATTCATTAGCTAGGAGCAGCCCAAGGATTTCAGAGCTCAACCACTGGGGCCTTGTAGTTAGGATCTGAGATGCATATTCTTATGGCTGCTACAATCAAAGACATTCATAAGGGAAAAAAAGGTTTTTTTAAAAAATATATTTTTATTGATTCCAAAGAGGAAGTGAAAAGGAGAGAGAGACAGAAAAATCAATGATGAGAGAGAATCCTTGATCAGCTGCCTCCTGCATACCCACTACTGGAGATCGAGCCTGCAACCCAGGCATGTGCCCTTGACAGGAATCAAACGTGGGACCCTTCAGTCCCCAGCCAACACTCCATCCACGGAGCCAAACTGGCTAGGGCAAAAAAGTTTTTCTTTTTAATGAATGTGAGTGTGAAGTGGTCATAAATACAGTGTCTATTAGTATTTTTGTTACTACCACCTTGATTTGTGCTAAGGCACCATTGCTTTCGCAATATCAGTGAAAATGTTAACACAATGAAAATGACAAATAACATTTTAATATCACTATAAAAAGAGTTTTGTAAAGTCACTGAAAAAAAGTATTGAAATTCCCCCGAGACACATGGACAACCACTGTGCTAGATCAAGTTAGGAAACACATCACTGTTTTAAACTTAATTCAAATCCTTTTTATTTCTGAATTGCATTCCAATCTGTGGATATACCAACATTTGTTTATCTCTTCCCTTGTCAAATAATACCTTTTTTCAAGTTTGGGACAATAATTTATAATGTTGCTATAATCATTTCATAGGAATAGAAGTTTTTATTTCTCTAGAGCAGGGGTTCTCAACCTGTGGGTCGTGACCCCTTTGGCGGTCGAAAGACCCTTTCACAAGGGTCGCCTATGACCATCCTGCATATCAGATATTTACACTACGATTCATAACAGTAGCAACATTACAGTTATGAAGTAGCAACAAAAATAATTTTATGGTTGTGTCACAACATGAGGAACTGTATTTAAAGGGCCAGAAGGTTGAGAACCACTGCTCTAGAGTAAATACCTGGCAGTGGCACCTTGGACATCTGTGAAGTGTATGTGCATCATTACAAAGTGCCACCAAACGGCGATACATTTTGAATTCCCATCAGCAGGAAATACAAACTTGGAGTAGACATAAAAGGGTAGCAGGTGAGAGTGTTATTGGGTAATGAGCTGTTCTATAGTCTCTTTGTAATGGGGGTTACACAAATCTATAGATGTGTTAAAATTCACTGAACTGTGCACCAATAAAATTCTCAGTTTTACTGCATGTTGATTTATAAAATAAACTTAGAACAAACATAAATGTATACAGTTTGGGAATATATATATATATATATATATATATATATATATCTACACATACATACATATATACATACATATATATATATACATACATATATACATACATATATATAATCTCCAATTGAATCTCTCTTTGACACCATTTAGTATTTAGAAGCACTGTGTAGGAATCTAACAAAAATGACATTAATTTCATGATTGTATAGATAGCTAATACTAATGTTTCAGAGGGCTGACTCAAATAGGAATGTGAACTCAAATCAATGAAAATATCACACTCGCCTTATATGTGTTTCTTTGAACTTAAACTCAAACAACTGGAAACAGGCACAATGCCATCTAAACAGATTGGTTTGAGTCGCTATCAGACAGTTAGGAAAGTGTATATGTACATCAGACAGACAAGCTCCCCTGCTCTCGAAAATAGAATTGATGCCACTTTAGGCTTGTCCACATATTTTCAGTGCAAGGGTTGCTGATGTAGTTATGAAAAAATGAGCAGAATAATATTGTAGAGCCAGCTAATGACTAGTTTCTCTGGAAAAAAAATAAAAGACAGTCTTTTCTCTGAATTCAGACACTGCATCAACACTTTGTTTTAAAGAAGTCTATAGCAATACTACATGTTATATTTTGTGATTTATAAGCATCCTTTATCAATATGTTCTTCACATAGTTTTTGACAAATAACAAAAACAGTTCTATGAGAAAATGCACTGTACCATAAACAGTTGTATGAATGATAGCACTGAAATCAATTCACTTAATAGCACAAGAATACAGAAACATATTTTACATAATAAAGAGAAATACATGAAATGTGAGCAACAGAATGAGTTCTCCTATAGTAAAAAAATAACTTTACTGGTTACATAAAGCCTTCCCCAAAAGTATCTCATTTTAGCCTAATGATAAACCATATAAATAAATAGGGAAGGTATTATCTTCCCAATTCTAGAAGGTGATGAGGTAGACAGAAACTGCCCCTGCCCCCAACGAAGATACCTAAGTCCTAATTCCTAGAGACTGTGACCTTAGATAGCAAAAGGGATGTTGCAGATGTGATTAAGTTATAGATACTGATCGGGCCCCATATAGTCACAGTGTCCTCATGGGAGGGAGGCAGGAGGGTCAGAGCCCTAGAGGGATGATGGAAGCAGAGGCTGGAGTGAGCAGAAAAGGACACATGGAGGGGATGTAGGCAGCCTCTGGTGCAAAAGGCAAGGAAACAGATCTTCTCCTGGAACTTCCAGGAGGAATGCAGTCTGGTTGACACCTAGATTTTATAACTCATGACCTCCAAAACTATAAAACCATAAATGTGAGTTTTTGTAAACCACTAGGTTTGTGGTAATTTCTTCAAGCAATAATAGAAAACCAATACGTATGAAAAAAACAAAGATCCAGAAATTATAAGTAAGTTTACCCCAAATCTCAAAGTGAATGCATTACTGAGTCTAAACTGAACCCAGGACCTGTGACTTCTTTTTAGGGGTCATCCCATCATCCATATAGAGTTGTTATAATACAATCCAGTGTGGAAAAAACCATAAAGGATATAAACAGTTGTATATTAAAATTTTGTGTTAGGGGAAATCAAATTCACATAAATAAGAGAAAGCAAAACTATTAGAAGAGTTCCTCTTGTATCAATCAGGACATGATTGTTGGCAGGAATGCTAACAGAGTTAAAGGCATAAAAGGGTGTTTTAGGGACCAATAGAGTCAAAGTTACTCTTAAATTTTTCTTCTTCAAGAGCAAAGAGACCCAGGAAAACAAAATTTATTACACACACAGGTCCTACAGGGCCACCAGAAATACTCCAGGGTGGTCAGGAGGCAGAAGACAGGCGTCAGGAGAAAGCATTAGACCAGAGCCTTTATTGAGGTTTCTGTAGGAAAGGAGAGGCAGGGCAGATGAACAGTTTGGAAATGGCAAAGTTTTGACAATTTCATTTTGGCAGGCTTGGAGCTATATAGGGGTGGTCCCTAGTTGTCTGGCACTAGCCCTGGGGTGATTAGGCAGACAAATCCTGCCTCCTGGAGTGCAGGGGCCAGATGGACCTGGTAGGTAGGACCCTGGATTGCTTAGTTTGCAATCTTGCCCTCTGGACCCTTTCCTAGCTCTAAGAATTAGCTAGTCCTGAGAGGGGTAGTCAGTCTCTCTTCTACCAGAGAGGTTTTTCTAAGGTGTCAAACATCATAATACACAGGAAATTAAAACTATATACCAATACACAGGCATTTAATTTTAAATAGATAGATGAGAGAGAGATAAAGAGATAGATATAGATATAAAATTAGGAATCACCTTTAGCTTTATATTATAAAAGATAGTTGAGAACTGGGAATTTATTGACATCTCATAACTCACGCTCAGTCCAGAACAAATACTCTAGATGTTGCCTGTAAGGCAAATTGTCCTGTAAATTTACAATCAATTTCTAGCTCTCATTCTCTCTGCATACAAAAGTGAACTAAGTTAGGTTAACTCTATCCAGGATGGGACTCCTCTCCACTGATAAATGGAACTGAGAGAAAATGCACGGAAAGGTTTCTCCCGGCTATGTTGAATGGGGGGTATCTTGATCATTCTTAGGGCTTTGAGAAGAACTAGAAATATGAATGTAATTGTTTCTATGAACAGAATCTTTTGGAAGAACTCACTTTTGCTATCATGTAACTTCACTAGAAGTGTTTTTTTATGAGAATGTCCTAAAAATGGCATTCTGTTACAAACTAAACCTCCCTTTATTAGCCATTTTTAATTACCTAATTTCATATATGTAGCATACATCTTCAAATTCCAGCTTTTTTAAAGTGAGACTCCAACATTAAAATTATTTGTTAATTCAATCTTGACCAATCTAATCTAATCTAATATATAACCAGTTATAGCTCACTGCTAGAAATGCCTTCTCACTAATCCCTCCTGTTTCACTGCCATACATCTCCACTACCATCCAAGCCCAGTCTTCTGCCGGGATGGTCAATGTAAATAGTAAAAGATTTTTTTTTCCTGCATAAAATGTTTAAATGTTTGCCTCAGGTATCCAGATTATGTACTTTATCATTCTGAGTCCCATCAACTCTATTCCCTTACTACCTCAAAATATATACTTGCACAGTATATATTGTGAACATCAGACTATAAACTAGCTGAAATTACCTTCCTGCATATGTGCTTGGTGAATCTTTATTCATCCTTCACACCTCAGTTCAAGATTCTTTTACCATCTTTGAATCCTGAGATCAGTATTAGAGCTCCTTACTATGTGCCACCAGTGTAGCTTGCAAATGCTCCTACTATACTCAATAAAGATCAATTGTCTTTACTTCTCTCTATGAGATTAGGAATTACGAATTCTTTATGTTCAGGGATCGATTCTTGATAAAATTTCAATCTGTGCCTAGTAGAGCATAGGGATTGACTGTCCTATTATAGGTACTAAAAGGGTGTTTGCTTGAAGGATTAATGTTTTTGGATTTTTCCCTAAACTAAAGAAAACCATTTTTTAATATACATTTTTATTAACTCCAGAGAAAGGAAGGGAGGGGGAGAGAGAGATAGAAACATCAATGATGAGAAGAAATCATCAATTGGCTGCCACCTGCACTGGGGATCAAGCCTGCAACGCAGGCATGTGCCCTGACCGGGCCTGACCGTGACCTCCTGGTTCATAGGTCAGCCCTCAACCACTGAGCCACACCCAGCTGGGCAAGACAACCATTTTAACCTTACACTTAGAGAAGGTATACTAAGTATAAATTAACCAAAGTACCTAAGCTCAGCCTGTTAATTAATAAAACTAGTCCAAACAGTGTAATTTTGTGGGAAGAGCTCAGGAGATTTATCTCAGTGCAGTGGCAGATGCAATGGCGTGAGCGCACTCCGCCTATGCAAGCTTCCTTGGCACACTTGAGAAATCATAACTAGATTTTTACAAGGGTTATGTAACTATTCCTAATTTAGGGATAATTAAACGAGGGCTCTGCGAAGTTCATTTATGATCTAAAGTTACACAACTACTAAGTAAGATCATCAGACTCTTGCTGTTTTCACTACATGGATTACTTCTAAACCTACTATTAAGTAAGGCTGTTTAGACCAAATGCTAAGTGAGAAAAATATGAAATGCCAGACTTGACATTGCATTTAAAGTATACAGGATATGAGACAAGTTGTGCAGTACTATTTGAAAAACACATGTAGTCTCATCCATAAAGAATGCTTTCTTGCCAGTGATATAGATGAATATTCATTTTCAGACCTAGTTTTATGAACATATGCATTGTAGAAATGTCTGTATAAGTAAATGAATGTATTTTATAGTACAACTTTATGTTTGCAAATTAAATTTTATACCATACCTATATGTCCTACAAATAAATAATAGTCACTTTGTAATAATCATTCTAAAGTAGTAATAGATCTATACATATTTTCTAGGTACCCCCTATATTTCCATGTTATGGGCTAAATTACATCTCCCCAAATTTTCTCTGTTGGAGTCCTAAACCCAAGTACCTCAGATGTGATTGTATTCAGAGACAGGTCTTTAAACAGGTAATTAAGTCATAATGAGGTCATTAGGGTAGCCTCTAATCTATATAACTAGTGTCACTGTAAGAGATTAGGACACAAAGACACAGTGGGAGCATATGAAGACACAGGGAGAAGACAGCCATCTACAAAAATGGAGAGACCTCTGAAGAAACCAACACTGCTTATACCTGATCTAGCCTGTATAGCTCCAGAACTGTGAGAAATAAATTTCTTTTGCTTAAACAACCCATTCTGTGATGTTTCATATGGCAACCCTAGCAAACTAGTTCTCTCCCAACTCATTACAGATCCATGTATACTTCAGATGCAGTATATACTACTGGCATATTTCCAAATACTCCTACATTATCTTCCTTACATTTACTGTCATATAACTTCCCCTTCATTAAACCCCAGCATGAGATCCCTTGCCATCAAATATCTGTAAGAAGTGAGCAGAAAATGGCAAAGTCAGTAGCTGTCATTTGACTTGATATAACAGATTTTCGAACATGTTTTGATGGTAGTTGATCCTCAGTTAAAGACAAGTAGACATTTAAGAGAATAATTTTTCCTAAAATATTAGTAAACTATAAAAACTCAAAGAACACTGACTATATAACTCAAGACATGCTCTCAAATTAGTACTCCACCCTCTAGTGGAAAATGATTGGTGATATTTGTTGTCTTACCAAAAATATCCCTCCTATCAGAATATTTGTCTTTTAAGACATATGAAAAGAGTGGGATGTGCTTTTGGTCTGTCACAAATGAAAGGGATATTCTGGGTGATTAGAGAACAGGGGTATCTTCGTGGTTTGCAAAAGTGTTTTTGTTTTTTTTAAATGTTAAGTGAGATAGAATTTTCTAAAACTGAATTGATAAGACGGTATGTTAAACTTAACATATTTATCATATCTAGCATTTTTCAAAATAAATAAAATGGGAGGGAGATGATACAAAATAACTTCTAGTCACATCAAGTGTTTAACATGTTAACTCTGAGTACACCAATTTAACAATTTGAGAAAGAATATTAAATACTGATGACATGAACTTTATATTTTAGATTATAGCTTATGTGGTTTCAAATAAAAAAAATCTTCCTAACTTTGAGTAAAATACCAACTCATGACTGTAAAATGAAACAAATTGTTGCTATACCAAAATTAGAAAACTATTTTATTTGCTTTGTATTTTATAATATGACAGATCATCACTTAACCTAGGATACAATAAAACTTGGAATAAAAAGAAATCAATATTATTCAGAGTTCATAGTACACCTAACAATTGCCTAATTTTATTCAGATTATACATGTCCAAAACAATCTTTGTGGAACCTCCCCCAAATTACCTGTTTTCTACAAGTTCTTATAAAAATAAAGTCATTTAATATATATTTAGCATCTACCAATAATTTTTCCTCCTTATAAGAAGGTAATTCATGAGATTTGAATTATATCTAACACTAAATACGCTCCTGAATTATTAATTTCAATTATTTTTTCTTTTCATTAAGAAATAATGTTCAGGCCTCCTAACGCAAACATTTTAGCCTATCCAAGCTAGATGTGAAACTTACCTTTTGACCACTGCACCCACCTCCACTTTCACAATTTCAGTCCCTGCTTGCCTATTATATTTTCCACTTCTGCAACTTCTCTCTTTATCACCACACATATTTCTTCTCCTTTTTTTTTAATTGATGTCACAAGACTTTTAAAGGCAAGCTTTCTCTCATATGTCAAACATAATTTACCATTAAACTTGATACACCAGTAATATCTGAAATAATTTTAAGCTCAAATCCTTCATGGCATTAAGAGAAGAAAAATGGCATAAGCTCTCCATTACAAATATTAACTGAACACTATAAAAAGATAACTATTGCAAATGCCAACTTCCATAATTATAAGTATTTGCATAAATATTTGAGAATTTCATTAATAATTTGATTACACAACAGATAGTACCTAAAAAAATCCTTTGAAACTTATGAGAGATAAAAATGTAGTACTTCTTGTTTCAGCTCATTGGTGCAAAGAAGGAATGCACATTGCTTCTAGCATTACAAGAAGGAAAAAGCTAGAGATAGGAAAATTAACAACTTCTTACAAAATCTATTAGGGAACTGAGGTCACAAAGAAAATAATAGGGAACCCAAAATATATTGCCATGGCTGTGTGATTTTCAAATATTAAGTTTGCATAAAGAATCAGCCTGAGAGTGTGCCTTCTCCAGAGCCATCCCAGAAGAGGTAACCCAAGCTGGAGGAATTCTTTCCCCTAAATCCTACATGGCTGGCCATTAGGATTATGGCCTCCCAAGGGCAGCTCAACAGCCACATGGAGACCTACCACCAAGAGCCACAGGCCAACTTTCTACCCAGCTTTGCCCTGCACCATCTATGAGGTCGTCACCAAGAACATGTAGCAGACATCCATGAATCAGACAGGCTAGAACGGCATCATCATGGAGTAGCCCTTCAGGAGGAACCTGAAAGCACTCCAACCAGCTTCCCACCCATCTCTCTCCCCTATTCTGCGAGGATTAGATCTACCGCATCAACCGCTACCTGGACAAGAAGATGGTCCAGAATCTCATGGTGCCGAGGTTTGCCAACAGGATCTTGGCCCTATCTGGAGCCAGGACAACATCGTCAACAGCACCCTTACCTGCAAGGAGCGTTTCGGTCCTGAGAGCTGCAGAAGCGACTTCGATGAGTTCGGGCTCATCCTACAGGTGATGCAGAACCGCCTCCTGCAGATGCTGTGTCTGGTGGCCATGGAAAAGCCCGTCTCCACTGACTCAAAAGAAGGCCAAGGGGTTGAAATGGATCTCAGAGGGGTAGGAGAACAACGCTGCCCTGGCCCGTGCAGGGGGAATCTAACAGAGGACGAAGCTGAAAGGCGCGCCGCCCGCCTCTCTGGGCGGTGCGGGAGGAGGAGTCTGGCCGCTGGCTCTGGGATCCCTCTGTGCCCGCCGTGGGGCCTGGCCTCCCCGGAGCGGATCCAGGGTTCCGGACCGGCTGCGTGGTGGCCGGCGGAGGGCCGAGGGGTGGGGGCCGGGCGGCGACCGACCACGGAGGAGGTCATGGGAGCGGAGGGCCTCACCGCTTGGCTCTTTCCTCCCTCCCCCTGTGGTCGGCTCCCCGCTTGCCCGCGCTGGGGCTGAGGGTCCATGCGGCCCTCGGGGCCCGGTCAGGGGGACCGGGGCCTGCGTGGGCCGGCCACCGGGCCCCATGGGTGGGGGCGTTGGCTCCCCGGCCCACAGCGGGAGCCCGGCGCTGGCTGCCACCCGCCCGCTGGCCCCCGGACCAGGCCCGGTGCAGCGGCAGCGGCGGCAGCGGAGTGGGGCGCGTGCCCTAGCTCCGGGAGGCCGCCATGCTGCAGTGCACCGGCCCCATGGCCAGGCCTGCTCCGGGCGGATGCCGCTCCTCCGGGGCTGGGCCGCTCCACCGGCCGCACCCCGTTTGCTGGGCCTGTGCCGCCCAGACGCGCTGGAGTCCCAGTCTGCCCACAGGCCAGCTGCAGGTGCTGTGCGGGAGGGCCATCCTGCCTTGTGGCGAGTTCGAGCGGCAGCAGCAGGAGCCGGGCAAGGACTGCGCCCTCCATCTTGCCTTGGGTCCTCCATCTTGGGACAGAGCCACGTGCGCCCTCCATCTTGCCTTGGGTCCTCCATTTTGGGACGGTGCCATGTGCTTCTTCCCGGAAGACTCCGCTGCTAGCCACACCCAGGATTTCTCTGGACTGACCAATAATGATCAAGGGAAGTACACGCCATCACTATGACTGACTCGCACCTGGCCAATCGGCGGGACCCACAGTCCCCTCTCCTGCCCTCACTCCACCCCCCTTTAAAGCCCCCTGTCCCATCAGGTCTCTCTCTCTCGGCCACGGGAGCTTACCGTTGCATCGGTGAGTGTGGCAGGGGAGCCAAACCTAGGTTTGAAAATAAATGACTCTTTGCTTTTGCATCGGACTGACTGGCTCCCTGGAGGTCTTGGGAACTTTGAAATCTGGGCACAACAAAGCCACCGAAGGGTACCTGGACCTTCGTGCAGAGCTGCCCTTCCTCCTCCTCCGCTGCAAAGCCCTGCACACGTGCAAGACTGAGCCGTGGCTGCAGTGCCACGACGCTGCTGACAGCTCCCAGCAGCGCGCATGCACAGTGAGCTGCAGGCCCGTGGGCAGTGCAAGGGCCTGCACAGCCACAGGAGGGCCAGGAGGCCCGGCGGGTTCTTCCGACCCGAGGATTCAGAGCCGGACCTGACACACCGCAGCAGTAACAAGAAATGAAGCTCCGCTGTCCCATAGAGCGCCTCGCGCTGGGCTAATGTAACCGAAGCCACGGGGTGTGCCTGTGTGCCCGTGTGCCGCGAGGCACTCCGACCGCCTGGCAGGTCTTTATGCCACTGCTGCAGGAGGCGGAGCCTGGGAGGCGCGCCCAGGGCCTACTTTATGGCAGCTGAGGCCGACCAGCTGAGGAAAAGAGGGAGCTTCCTCTACCAGGACGCCTGCAAGTAGGTGAACCCCCAAAAGCGCGGAGTCCCTGGACCCCCGTCTCCGCTTGGTCCTGTCTGTCGCTCCCAGCCCCCGAGGATTTCAGACCCTCAGGCCGGGTGCTCGGTGCATAGAGTGTCCTTTCCAGGCACCAGGGTTGCAGGTCCCATCCAGGTCAGGGCACACACAAGAATCAACCAATGAATGCATAAGTACATGGAGCAACAAATCTACGTCTCTCTCTCTCTCCTCCTCCCTCTCTCATCAATTAAAAAAGAAGTAAAAATTCCCCAGCCTGCCCAGGCCAACACCGGCTGCCCCTTGCAGCTGCAGCCCGAGCCCAGCTCCATTCCTCCAGCACCGAGCGCTGGCACTGTGCCTGTCCGCAGCCCTGACTGAGCCAGCTCTGCCCACAGGACTGAGCCCCAACAGAAGGAAGGAGACGCATGGTCCTCTGTCTGTCTCAGCCACCTGGACCTAGGACAGGAGTTAGTAAGGACAGGGAAGGCCAGCGGGTAGACCTCAGGGGCGTGGCCAACCACACCCCCGTATGCCGTTCAGTGGGGAATATAAGCCTTTGTCTATCCAGGCAAATAATATTACACAGGAATAGAAAGAAGTAAACTGTTGTTTCACACAATTGGATTTGGAACGCGTTTTCTAAGATCCAAAGGCTGCATATAGTGCTCTCTGGCTTTGGACTGTACAGTAGCTGTGTGAGTGAAAGCAGTTGCCCAAGAGTATATCAGGGCAATGGAGCTGTTCTTTTGGGTACGGTCTTGTGTGCTTGAGGTTAGAATAAAGAAAAGTGATGAACAGGATTTCTGTGAGTACTGGATTGGGAGTGAGAACATGAAAAATTAAGATTAATCATTTCAAGTAAGTAACTATAACTCAGGTTTAATTCCATGCCCCAATTACTTGTAAGATTAGTGAGCTTAGAAAAATAATTTACCCTCAACACTTCAGTTTTTCCATCTGATAAATGTGACAATAATAATACCTGCTTAATAAGGTCAGTATGCAATTTGAACATTAAAATAAATAATGATGGCAATAAAAAATAACCCATTACATAAAATAGGAAATCAAAACCACATATAGATATAAATAAAGAGTTGAATAAATTGAAATTTTAATGAAGTATGGGGAGTTCTATGATTATGATATATCTACCAGAAAAATGCTTATTAATTGTGATAGGGAAGCATAACTTTATAGTGAAGTCTGGCAGACAGCAAGTACCTTAATAAAGTGAGCAAGGTGAACTTAATCAGTAACAAAGCAAACTGAAATATCGAGCCAACTGATAAGATGCAAGAAGTATACAACAACAGATAGGATGACATTTCTCTGATATTCCTACCTAAGATACACAGTTTGAATCTAGTCGTGATGAAACATCAGGCAAATGCGGCTTGAGAGACATTTTACAAAATAACTAGCTTGTAACCTTCAAAATATCAAGATCATAAAAATCAGGAAGTGCCTGAGGAACTCACCCAGACTGAATAAAACCAAAGAGATAAGGCAACAGCTCTCTTGAGCTGGAACCTTTGCTCTAAAAGGCATCGCCAAGACATGAATTCAGCCTAGGATCAGAGAGTATTTATAACAACTGATTTGGACAGTGTTTTTTAGTCACATAGGAAAATGTCCCTGTTTGTAAGAAATATATACTGAAGAGGAAAGATGAGACATCCAGTCAGCAAATTACTCTCAAGTGGCACAGAATGGACTGTTATTCTGTAATCTCGAGATTGTAAGATTGTAAGTTTAAATGATAAATATTAAAATAAGATGGACAGCAAAGACTTCCCCTTCAATTCTTAAGTAAAACTAGTACTGTTATAATTGAATTTGTGGAAATTCAAATGAAAAAAAAAAACACACACACAGAAGTACAAACTCATTTATGTGACATATGTTTTCAATCTTTTTCCATCCTGGGAAGGTGGGTCCAACCTCCATAAAATGGTGGAGTATTTGATAAATTGATGTTGACTTTTCTTTGCTCTCATTTTGCTAAACTCACTTCATATTCAAGTCATTTAAAAAAAATTTAAAGTATTTCATCCCTGGCCAGCTAGTGTGGCTAGCTGGTTGGAACATAGTCCTATACATCAAAAAGTGGCAGGGGCAAGTTCCATTCTCTGTCAAGACACTGAACCAGGTTGTGGGTTGGATCCCATGCTAAAGACAACTGGTTGATGTCTCTCTCTCTCTCTCTCTCTCAAGTCACTAAACAAAATTTAAGCATTTAATTTATAACTAGCATTTGTTTTGTATAAATAACATATGTATCTTACCTAATTTAATTTTCCAGATATAACCACATTCTAAGGAGTACCTATATAATTAAACAGATATCTATTCCTACTATATGTGTAGATATAGATATAGATATATATGTACCTCACATATATATTCATATACACAAGTATATTTATAACATAAGTATACATGAATGTAAACATTTCTATTTACATATATATATAGATATACATATAGATATATAATATATTCATGCATATATAGTGTATGCATACACACATATATTTTCCCAAAAAGGATTATATTGGATAACTTTTTAAAAACTTGCTACTTTTACTTAACAGGTAATTATATACACATTTCTCATACCAGTTTCTCCAGATGTTTAAAACTTTGTTTTACATATTAAGCAGTATACTTGAATTCATAACTGGATGTGTTACAAATTTTAATGTAACGGATATGCTTCAATCAATATCTTAGTATGTGTATACTTAGTATATACTAACATATATGTAATGATAGCATTACAAATGTAAATATATCGAGACATATGTACTACTATCTAATATTTTAAACAATAAAATAAAATAAAAAATAAAACTAAAAAAAAACAAAAAATATAAATATATCTTGTAGAATAAATTGCATGATGTTTCTAAGTTAGGAATTTATATACATAAGCATATATATGTATATATATATGTGTGTATATATGTTCATATGCTTATATATACATATATAATACCTGCTAGTATATATACATATAAAATTATTGCCAAACTGATATTAAAGAATTTGTACTCATGAACATTCATATTAACAATGATAAAGACCAGGTTCTCAGATTACTACCAACACTGGCTAGAATCAATGTTTTAAATATTTACCAAGCTAATAGTTGAGAAATATTATCCATTATAGTAGTTTTCATTTATTTAAGTACAATATAGCTGGCCTCAGAAACTTTCATTACTTACATAGTTTAGAGATTGTTCAGGGATCAATTCTTTCAGGCTTTCTATACATTTTTTTTTCACACTTGATCTCATTTCCCATGCACAACTATATGAATTCAATGCTATTATTTCCATTTTAGAGACAAAGAAAGGGAAGCAAGAGTTAATAATTTACCTGCAGACGGAGGACTATAAGTGGTGAGATTGGATTCAATCTCAAGTCTATCTGTCTCAAACCCTGCTTTTATACTAGACCACCCCCCTCCCTGAAACTTTTGGTGAGCGTAAAACTAGGTACTAAGCATATAATTATGAGAATAGTCCATGGGTTGGCAGGTTAGACATGAATATACATGCTGCCTGATTAGTATCAAATTGAGGCGCTCTTCTAAACAAATGGTATATCCTATTTCCTTTTCCACAGAGCCTGAAGGATTTCGATGCCTTATTTATTTATTTATTTATTTATTTAAAATATGTTTTTATGGATTTTAAAGAGGGAGAGAGAGAAACAATGATGAGAGAGAATCAGCGATTGTCTGCCTCCTCCATGCTCCATATTGGGGCTCAAGCCCACAACCCAGACATGTGCCCTGACCTGGAATGGAACGGAGCCACACCAGTGGGGTATTGATGCCATTTTTAAGTGTAAGGGACTCAAACAATTTACAGAACTAGTAGCTGATGCAAAGATGTTCCCATTTGAAGACCTTTGTAATGAGCCCCTCTATATACCCCACACCTGCCTATTTGAATTGTGCTCATAGGAGTGACTAAAAATGAGTATTTCCATTTGTTTGGATTCATCCTTTAAAGTGTGAAGAGAAAGATGTATTTCCTTGGCATGTGTAGTATAATATGCTTTGCACTCAGTGGTTGCTCAGTAAAATTTGATGTTGGCTGAATAGGTGGTGGTGATGGTACCCAGAGTTGTTTTCTTTCAAGTCAAGACCATGGGCTTTTGGCCAATTGTCAATGTAAGAAACTTTCAATCCTGTGAAGAATTTTTGTGGGTTTATTTGAGCCAAACTGTCAACAAATGCTGGGAAAGAGAATCTCAATGGATTGCGATAATGCTCCAGAGAACAGCAGTTTTGCATCTTATTTTATACATTACAATCAACAGAGGAGATGCAAGTGGGTTACATGAAATCCATTGGTGATAGATTAGGAAGGTGGGAGAAAGCAAAGCGGGGAAACTTCTCAGATTGAATAAAAAGTAAAATGATAGTCACAGACTTCTTTTACTTAGGTGGGTGCAGGGGAGTTAACAGTCAACAATTACCTATAACAATGAGGGGATTTGTGGTCTCCACAGAGTGGTACCTGAGCTTTCAGGGGTCCTGAAAAAGAAAAATTATTTTGACATTGCAAGAATATGTTATCAAAGATGCAGAAAGATAATGGACCAGCTCAGTTAAGGTAAAGATTGACCTTTTTCAGGGAAGATGCTGGCCTAGGACAGTGGTTGGCAAACTGCAGCTCGCGAGCCACATGCGGCTCTTTGGCCCCTTGAGTGTGGCTCTTCCACAACATACCACGTGGGCTGCGCACGTACACTGTGATTGAAACTTCGTGGCCCGTGCACAGAAGTCGGTTTTTGGCCTGAGTGAGTCTGTTTTGAAGAAGTACTGTTGATATTTGGCTCTGTTGACTAATGAGTTTGCCGACCACTGGCCTACGACATGACTACTCACAATAAGCTGCTGTTGGTTTAAAAAGTTTTAATTTCAGACCATACTTTGTGGTTACTTTAGGTCTCTGAGTTTGCAAGGCCACCACGCAGGCTTCCCCTGAACTAGCCAAGTTAGCATGTGGCCCCCTTTCATCCACACAATCAAAAAGAAAACAAACGTGTTCTGTCAAACGCTAGAGAAAGCCCTGTAGTCATTAAAAAAAGCCACTTATTTTTCACTGGCCAGTGGTACTAAGTAGTTAGAGCGTGGGCCCATGCACCAAAGGGTCTTGGGTGTGATTCCTGGCCAAGGGCACATATCTGGGTTGCAGGTGTCATCCCTGGCTCCAGGAGCACGTGCGGGAGGCAGCCAATTGATGTGTCTTCTTACATGGCTGCTTACCTGTCTGTCTGTCTCTCCCTCCCTCCCTTCTACTCTTTCTAAAAATCAATGGGAAAAATATCCTCCGGTGAGGATTAACAAAAACTAAACATTTTTAAAAATCCACTTAATTTGAAATGCCAAACATTTTTCTTATAGCACCCTAGTCTCTGTTTAGGATGCTCAGACCAGAGAAATTTAGTGGTTCACTGTTTTCTGTCATATTATAATGTTTAATACTATATTGTCAGGTGATGAATCAGAGGGTAGGAGTTTACAAATCAGTCCCTAGGGTCTTTGCATTTCATCTTTCCAGGCAACCTGGAGTGATAGGCCTCCCTTAAGAAAAATAGTTCAGAAGCTAAGAAAACTTTGGCACAGAAAGAGGAAATATGAGCTAGGGCACTCAGCGGCCAATGAGTAGAATGGCCCCACGGCATTCACATAGTTCATGTATGAGGAGACAAGAAGAAATCCTAAGTCCTCAGGCTGATGTGGGCAACCTCTCCTCTGGCTCCATGCGTGGTACCATCTAACCAGAACCTTGGCTGAGGTCGAGGAAGCGCCCCGTAATGAGCTGGTGTGGGCTCGTGGACACATGCAGGACTGGCCCTGGAAAGAACGCAACCTCGCATGGTCTCTGAGCAGCAAGAAGGGGCCCTGCTACCTCCTGAGGAAGAAGAGATTTTGGAGTAAAGCAGGTAAAGAAAATCCCAGGGGATATGATGAACAGAAAAGAGCATCAAGGTCTGAAGGAGCAGTTTCTAGGACTTGTCTGGACCCACTGAAAAGGTCCGGAAGCTCAGTCCTTGTTCAGGAAGAGCCAGGCACAGTAAAGCAAAAAAATCCTTCTTACTCCTGAGAACAAGTAGTAAAATTATTTACTGCCCACCTCCCTCCAAAACTAAGCAAATTACAAGGGGAAAAAAACATAAGAAAGCTAAATGCTCATTTGGGCATAATCACAAGCACATAACTGATGTAGCATATTGAAAAAGATGATAGCCTGTTTCTTTTTTTTTTAAAGCTTGGCTTTTGGTTTGACAGTTTTACGTTAAATGTCTTATCTTTGAGTATGCATTTACCTTGCTGAGAGGGATCATTATGCTAAGAAAATGATCTATTCTATTGGTATTGTTTATTAAGTAACTACTAATACCACTTTTTATAAATGGATGCAATTAAATCATAGAGTGGCAGCTTTTGCTGAAATTCTCTTCTCCTTTCTGAGCTTATTCTAATCTCTGACTGGAACTTGTGAACAGCTGTCTAGAATGGATGAGATGACCCCATTTGGGTCCCAATCAGCTCAGCAGGAGAGACTGTCATGCTTAGGAGCTGAGTGTCACTGATGTGGTAAAAGTAACAAACTAAAAAAGTAAAAGTGCAGTTGAGGGAAAAACTCACAGGCTAATCCCTCTAATGATCCCTTTACACAGAGCTGAGACTTGAGGAGGGAAATTTTAAAATAATTACTAGAATAGCCGAAGCCGATTTGGCTCAGTGGATAGAGCGTCGGCCTGCGGACTGCAGGGTCCCAGGTTCGATTCCGGTCAGGGGCATGTGCCTGGGTTGCGGGCACATCTCCAGTGGGAGATGTGCAGGAGGCAGCTGATCGATGTTTCTCTCTCATCAATGTTTCTGGCTCTCTGTCTCTCTCCCTTCCTCTCTGTAAGGAATCAATAAAATATATTAAAAAAAAAATAATAATTACTAGAATAATAACTTATACATGTGGTTAAAACACTCAGTGTACTGAAAGTAGGGAGCTTTCTTTGAAGATTAGTTTGAAACATAATGTGCCAGAGGCTCCCCCTAAGTGTCCCCAAGCCAGTCTGTTCCCTCTCTGCCTCCATAACGGGTAGAATTTGCCCCAACATACTACCTCACCCTTTGTACCCATGCAGAATGTCTTCCATCCAGAGGTTTCAGTGTTTCCACAACTGTAAATTAACAAGCCCCAGCATCACTTCTGTCCACAGAGATGGTTCATTTAAGTACCACAGAAATTCACCGGAATGGCCCTCTCAGGGTCCCCTGACAAGACCTTTGTGTCATCTGGTATTGGATATTCAAAGTGTAAACATACTTGCAGCCTCATTACGGTTCCAAATTTATTGCATCCTTAGCAAGTACCACTGGAAGGATAAATCATCTTTCACCTTGCTCAAGGCCCCTACCACTTGGCCTTCCTCAGTCTCATGGAGCGACCACATTCCTGGGAAGCCAGACTTCAGCCCTCCTCTTTCCTATCTTATCTGCCCCCAAACCTAAGTGAGTGTTAGGCCGGGATGTTAGGTCAGGATGTTAGGTCGGAGAGAGCCCAGGTTCTGATGCATGCAGACATGTGACCAGATAATGGACTTCCCCTGGAATTTCTCACAGATCAAGGTGCCAGACACAGATACAGGCTTCTTTCCCTTAATCCACATACCCCCACACAGATAAGAACTTTGTCCTGAATATTCCGCCCATTCCCTGCAGCAGAGAACTCCTCAGCTCATGTCCCCGCCCCTCACCCAACCGCAGTATAAAAAAAGCGCCCCCCTCCCTGTTGGCGTGAATCCACGTGCCCTGTCCTTGGGGTACGTGGGTCTCCCGGGGACGCAGAATAACCCTTTTCCTTTCCTTTCTTTTCTGATTCACTGGACTCTATTTCTTTCGCCGCCTCCTGAGCCACCTAACCTCACATTTGGTGCCTTGAAACCCAGGTGGCGCGAGCACTCCCTTTGGCCGTCCCTCCACGGCTCTGGGTGCCCGCCTCTCCCTCCTCGTGGCTCTGGACCCATCAGGACCTCATCTCTTCAGCTCGGCAACTTTTCCCAGTTTGGCAGCATCAGTGGTGAGTCCCGCCCCGCCCCGCCCCGTGCCGGTCCCAGGTGGCCGCCCTCCCGCCGGCATCTCTGTCCGTAAACCGTGGCCACGTCAGAGATTGCCTCTCCGGACCCTTCCAGGAAGGCTCCTCCGGACCTGGGGGGGTAGCAGGGACGCCTCTACCCCGCCCACGGTCCCTCCGTCCCTCCGTAGCGTGGGTTAAACCGCTGGGACGCCAGCCTTTAGCCCCGCTACAGGCCACGGGGATCAAGCACAGGGGGAATCCAAACTCCAATCCTGACCTGAGCACACCTCTAGGGTGCCGGCTCACGGATCTGGCTAAACACGGGGCCTGTCCCGGCATGGCCCCAGTATGAAAACGGGACACTGACTTTAAGGTCACACCGATCTCAGTAATTTCTGCCAGCGAACTGGGAAATTTGCCCAAGTCTCTCTCTCTCAGTCTGTCTCTCTGTCTCTCTCTCAGTCTCTCTCAGCCTCTCTCCATCTCTCTGCGTTCCCCGTCCCTCCCCCAAAGTTCCTTCTGCCATCTCTCCTGGCTCCGCCCTTCCTCCTCCCTCCGGGCTGTCCCTGCGCCATGCCGCTCCCCGCACCGCTGAGCCCGCGGTGTGTGTGGTGCATGTCGGGGTGGGTTCATGTGCTGTGTGTGGGTGGTGGAGGGCCGTAATCATCATCATTGTCTCCGTGCTCTCCCACCCGCCCTTCATCAGAGGCCACCACAAATTCCCCCGGCATAAGCCGCCGCTCTCCCACTGGCCTCGTGCCCCTGTCCGTCCACACTCTCCCCTCCTCCCTCCCTGCTGGACTCTCCTCCAGCCACGCCTTCCGTCGACCCACTGGCCCCGCCTCCCCTCTTCCCCCCGCCCCACCGCTGCGGAAAACTCAAACCGCCTCTCACAACCCCACGTCCCTGCAAGCCTCCGCCGCTGCGCAGTTGGTCTGTCCTCACAACCCCGCACCCTCTAACGCCAAGTCCCCTGCCGCCCCTGCCTGCTTTCCCAGTCGGTGCACACACGCGTCCGGAGGCTCTACCTTCCTTCTGTCCTTCCTCCTCCGTTCTGCCCCTGGGAGGTTGCAGCTTTTAAACTGAACTGCCAATACCTCTCCCAGGCCCACCCAGGCCACCTCTCCCGTGCTCTCCCCTTCCCTTGCAGCCTGCCTTAGTAACCAGCACCCCACGCAGTGCCCTCTGTAAGGTCTAACCGCCCGCCTTCCTCTGTGCGCTCCACTGAAACTTTGCCCCCATTACTGCCAGCACTTTAATTCACAGGTGGCCGGCCAGTTCCCTTTGCGAGAGGTTGCAGCTGTGCTCTCTTCAGACCCTCTTAACGAGAAGCTTCCTTCTCCCCTAGAGCCCAAATCCTAAGAACGTCAGCTCCAAAACAGCCTCTTCCATTTCTGCGCCCATTCTACCCCTGCCATAGTCCCGTCCAGGAACTGAGGGCATAGTCTGAATCTATGCCCCCCACTCTCTAACCCGACCTTTAAGGTCTTTATTGGTCCTCAGACCCAGGTCCGAGATCGAGTGAAAAATGGCCTTGCAGGTTCTTAATGCCCTGGAGGAGCAGGCACAGTCAGAATGGGAGGCCTGCCTTCCACAGGAGGTAGACCTGCAGACACGCCTTAGTTGTTTGTGACCCTGAGGTGGACGGCAGCCGCCATGGCCCTAAGGGGGCTGTGAGCGGTGGGGGTGCAATGAAAGGAACGCCACCGGAGGATGCTTCAAATGCGGAAATGAAGGCCACTGGGCAATGCAGTGCCCCTGGCCCCGAGCTCCGACCAAGCCCTGCCCGGCATGCGGTCAAAATGGTCACTGGAAGAGTGACTGTCCCTGGAAAAGTGGCGGGCCCCTTACGCCTCAGTGTGGGGGGACCACCCTTGCAGTCCAGGACCCACCCTCTGGCCATGTTGGAACTGGCTGAAGACTGAAGAAGCCCAGCCTCCATGACTCCAATCCCCTCGCTGAGCCTCGGGTCACAATGAAGGTAGTAGGTCACCTTCCCGGGCTGCCTTCTCTGTCCTGCCCTCCTTTTTAGGGCCCCTTTATCCTTCCAAGATCTCGGACATGGGTATTGATGGCAAAACCACCTGCCCTCTGGCCACCGGACCCCTTCCCTGCCTCCTTGATGATAGCATGCCCCTGTTAGGACGAGACATCCTCACCATCCTAGTGGCCACTCTGCAGTCACTCTGAGCCCTTCAGCTTCCCTGCTCCTCCCACTCCTGGCCCCCTCCCTTTACAGGGACACCAATCCTCCACTGCCATGCGTCCCGTTATGGGGCCCAGTTGTCCCAGACCACAGTAGCCTAGCTCAGTCGTAGCCTAGCTCAGTCGTCACAGTGAACGCCTTTTCTCCTTCTCTCCGCCAACACTGTCCCCTCCTCTGAACTGAAAACTGCTCTGACCTCACCCCATCCCCCTCCACCCTCCCCAAAGGAAAAATGCGGCAGTTTTAAAATCCAAGCGGCTAGAGGCCTGGGAACAGGCTGCGCGACCTGCTCCCTCCCTCCCCGCCTTTTCTCCAGCCTCCAGGTCCCTGGCTTCCACTGCTCCTTCCATTTTCCTTTGGATAACAGCACATTCTAACGTTTTCTCCCACTTTGGCTGCAATCCCTACCTCTCTCAGGCTCCCCGAGTGCCTCCCACCATCCCCGAAGAAGATTCGGCGACACCACCCAGGACCGGATGACCCATCATTCCTCACAGGCTCTTACCTGGCAAGGGACCCTCCAGTTTTGCTCAGGTTTTTCATATTTTCAGGTGAAACAGACACGGAATGATGAGGGAGTCATCAATTCTACTGTCTGGATGGGAAATCCTCTAGTGTCACTCTCTATTTACGAACCCTGGACCTACTCCTATGCCCACCCTCATCAACACAACTTTCCATCTACTCTCTGGCATCAGTCCCTCCTCCTCTACATCCTGCTGGATTTCTGTCACTGGCTCGAACCCTCATCATAGCCACTCAATTCCAACCTATTGAACCATCTAACTAAACTCTCTCTAGAAATTCGCAGCTCCTGGCCGGACCTCCTGCCCATGGCCCTGACCAAACTCCGGCTACACCAAGGAGCCCCACTTTCTTGAGCCCTTTTGACTCTTCTTGCTCAACCACCGTCTTCTTACTGATCCCCCTCCCCTGGGTACGTATCTCCCATATCTGTCTTTAACCAGGCAATTGCTCCGAGAACACGAGAACAGGTTTCTGCCCAAGCCAGAGCCGACCGACCAGGACTCCCAAGTCCAGCCCTTCACACTGGTGACTCGGTCCTCCTTAAGAACCTACAACCACAAGCCTTGGAGTCTAGGTGGACGGGACTTCACACTGTAATCCTCACAGCCCCCACTGCGGCCAAGCTGCTTGGCAACCCCAGCTTGACGACCTGTCCTGGCACCGCCTCTCCAGACTCAAGAGGACCCCGGAGCAGCATGACATCTATAAATGTGAGGTGTTGGGCCCCACTAAGGTCTGCCTTAACCGCCCTCCCCTCCTCCTTCCTTCTCCTCCCTGCCGTGTGCAACCTACACCCACCCGCACCGGCTTATGTGTGGAGGTTCAAGGTCCGTGAAACCCACCACCAGAACGGCAAACAAGTCACCCGGCAGCGGAACCCAGCCAGATGTAATCAAGATGTCAACACCTATGGGGTTGCCACGGGAGAGACTATCATACCACATCGCAGCCAGTCTCACCAAGGCCAGCCCAGGTACCTTCTTTTGGTGCAACGGCACCTTAAGGAACTGCATGAACTCCTCTGACCCCGGGCCTTGCTTTGTGGTCACAGTAGTTCCCCAACTAACCTTGTATGGAGAGCCGGAGCTCACTGGTTGCTCCCTCCATCCCATCCCTGGACCCGCCGGGCTGCCTTCCTCCCTGCCATGTTAGGGGTGAGTATTGCTGCCTCAGTAGGCCTAACTGGGGGGCCCTCGGGAACAGTCTGGTCACTGCTCAGTACTTTAATGACAAGCTCCAGTTAGCCCTGGAGTCTACTACCGCCTCTTTTTAGCCTCCCTACAGTGACAAGTGACATCAGTAGCCCAAGTAGCCCTGCAGAAGCAGCTCGCCTCAGACCTTCTGACTGCAGAAAAAGGAGGAACCTGTATATTCCTTCGGGAAGAATGCTGTTACTACATCGAGTCGAGTAGTGGAGCAAAACAAAACGTACAGACCCTGACTAAGCTGACTGAAGAACTACATGCAGGACACTTCCAGGACAACTCTCCTTCCGGCTGCTTCCAAACCCCTTAGCCACCTGGGTCCTACCCATGATAGGGCCCCTGATTCTCATCTCTGTCTTTTTTTCTCCTAGCCCCCTGCCTCCTCAAGTTCATCCACTCCCGGATCTCGGAGATGTCACGAGTGACTGTGAATCAGCTCCTGCTCCATCCCTACACTCGGCTCCCCTCCGACCTGCCTCTGCCTAAGCCTGGCCTTTAAACGCCCCCCTCTTCTCCCTTGGCCAGCTGGAAGCAGCCAGAAGGAGTCGCCATCCTTTATCACCAGAAGGCCGGGATGTTAGGTCGGGATGTTAGGTTGGAGAGAGCCCAGGTTCTGATGCATGCAGACATGTGACAAGATAATGGACTTCCCCTGGAATTTCTCACAGATCAAGGTGCCAGACACAGATACAGGCTTCTTTCCCTTAATCCACATACCCCCACACAGATAAGAACTTTGTCCTGAATATTCCGCCCATTCCCTGCAGCAGAGAACTCCTCAGCTCATGTCCCCGCCCCTCACCCAACCGCAGTATAAAAAAAGCGCCCCCCTCCCTGTTGGCGTGAATCCACGTGCCCTGTCCTTGGGGTACTTGGGTCTCCCGGGGACGCAGAATAAACCTTTTCCTTTCCTTTCTTTTCTGATTCACTGGACTCTATTTCTTTCGCCGCCTCCTGAGCCACCTAACCTCACAGTGAGGACAGAACATGATGGTTTTTTAAGATGTTTTAGGAATCACTTTGATTAAATAAATACTTGGCCATATATTTTTTTATTCCCCAAACTCGTTATTAATCCAGTGAACAAATATTGATTAGAAACTTACTGTGTTGCCTGCCACTCATGTGCTAGACACAGGGAACACTTCAGTCATGCTCCTCCCTTCATGGGAAGGACAGACAGTAAACAAGAATCAGCCACACTGTGGTCAGTGCTATGAAGATGACAAACGTGATGGGCTGGGTGAGGCAGATAGGAATGGATGGACCAGGGAAGCTCACTAAGCAGGTGATATTTGAACTGAGACCTGGAGCATGAGAATAAGTCAGACTTTCCCTCCCTTCTTTCCTCCCTCCCTCCCCCCCTCCCTCCCTCCCTCCCTCCCTCCCTTCCTCCCTTCCTTCCTTCCTTCCCTTCATATTTTCATGTCTAAAAAAGTATACATCAATCTTTAATATTCCACATTAAAAAAAAGCTCTTTTGTGGTCATTTTATTTTTCCCCAGAGTATAAGGATCATGGGACCAAAAAGAGAGAAAACCACTGTGGTCCATCCCCAACCCTGATTGGTCCATTTCTTGCTCTGACCTCAAAAGGCGCCATTGTGATCCGTTGCAAACCAATCCTATATAAGGTGCTGGCTGAGCCCAGGAAGCTGTGGGTGTAGTAGTGGTTGGTTAGATTGGTTTGTAGTAGTGGATTGGCGGATTGATTGTTGCTTTTTACCTCTTCCTCCTCCTTCTCCTTCTCCTTCTCCTCTTCCTCCTCCTCCTCGTCCTCTTCCTCCTCCTCCTCCTCCCCTCCTACCACTGATCCCCTTCAGTGGAAATTTTTTAATCACTATGTGTGATTTTTTTGAGGACGCCTCGTCCCAAGTGGACTTCCAGTGTGGCAATTATGCCATCCTCAGCAGCATTGGAAGGGGCTCCTTTGGTGAGGTGCGACTGGCCCGGCACCTCCTAACCAGCATGAAGGTGGCGGTGAAAATAGTCAGCTGTAAAGATCCCGCAGACGTGGCCAAAGAAATTTATTGTTTGAAAGAGCTAAACCACCCAAACATCATCAGATTATTTGAGGTGGTCAACACCAACCACCAGGTATACATGTTTATGGAATATGCCTGGGGAGGTACCTTATACAATTATCTGAAGAAGTGGGGTCCTTTATCGGAGACGGCAGCACGAGCCCCATTCCGGCAGCTGCTGTCGGCCGTCCAGTACTGTCACCAAAAACATATCGCCCACCGGGACATAAAACCGGAAAACATCCTGCTGGACATCGGGTTGAATATAAAACTGGCTGACTTCGGACTGAGTGCTGTGTTCACAGACGAAAAACTCACCACCTTCTGTGGCACTCCCAACTATAAGGCCCCAGAATTGTTCCGTCTTGAACCATATGAAGGCCCGAAGGTGGACGTCTGGAGCATGGGGGTCGTGCTCTATAAGATGGTGACCGGAGTACGTCCGTTTGTGGGAGAAACCATAGAAGAACTCAGGGAGCACATCTTGAGTGGGGCCTTTTCTATTCCCTCTTTTCTATCTATACCGTGCCACACACTATTAAAGACGATGATCGACATCGACCCCGGCCGAAGACCGAACCTGGGAGTAATTATGCAAGATGTCTGGGTAAACATCGGGGAGGCAGAGACACTGACCCCATACACAGAACCACCGTGGACTGACATAGACCCCCATGTCACTGACATCATGACAACACTGGGGTATGAGCCAAAGGAGATAGAGTCATCCCTGCTGGAGAGGAAATATGATAGTGTGATGGGGACCTACCGGATACTAAACCTGCAACTTACCACCGGCATCCGGACAATAAAAGTAAGTGCCAGGTCCCCCTCATACTCCAACAGAACAGTCTGTACAACCGAGGGGACTTACGGGTCAGAGGCGAAGGGCGGACACCCTCGGAATCCACCACCGAGCCCAGAGTTGAGTGTGCCCACCACCACACCACCGGGGTACGGGTCAGAGACGAAGGGCGGACACCCTCGGAATCCACCACCGAGCCCAGAGTTGAGTGTGCCCACCACCACACCACCGGGGGGGCTGGACTGGAGTACTGCCACACCTCCAATTAGAGTGGAGGTGAAGGCGATCATCCGGCCACGCAGTGAGCACTTGCAAAACATCAGCCAGCCTGGCAGTGCACACCTGAAGAACATCAGCCAGCCTGGCAGTGGGCACTTGGAAAACACCAGCCAGGCTGGCAGTGTGCACATGGAGAACATCAGCCAGGCTGGCAGTGCTCACTGGCAGATCACCAGGCAGGCTGGCAGCACAAACTTGCGGAACACCAGCCAGCATGCCAGCGAACAACTGGAGAGCACTTCCCAGCCAGACACCAGGGGGGAGTTAAGGAAACAGAAACTGAACCCAGAACTCCAAGGTGAGAGTAACATGCTCCCTGCCACCCAGAGCAGTGGCAGCCCCGGAGGCTGTAGTGGAGGCACAGAGGAGACCACCACCAACAAAGGCCACGCTAGGTCATCTGGTGAGGAGACCCGAGCTGCTTCACCTGACCATAGCCAGCGCGGAAAGGGGATGGCAAGGAGGATTTTAAGATTTTTGAAAAGATGCTTCTGCTGTACGGGAGACCCTAAAAAACCACGCGTTAAAATTACACGTGTGGTGCCAATTTAACATTCATGCACGGAGTGTCGGTGGCCACACTTCACCCAGACACGCGAAGAGAATAAGAGATTCAATGGGCCACAAGTGAAGAGAAGAAAGTTAACTGAGTGAGACCATGACCTACAGTACACCACAGCTCACTTGGGCAAACGCTAGGGGAAGCCTGTTCACCAACGCTCACCGACCACAACCTGAGTGGAGGACAGCTAACCACAGCCCACTTGGGCAAACGCAAGGGGAAGGCTGTTCACCGACGCTCACCGACCACAACCTGAGGGGAGGACAGCTAACCACAACCTGAGTGGCCCCAGGCTCGAAGCAGGTATCTGGGATTTATTTATCTTCTATTATTGAAACTTTGTAGCCTTGAGCGGAGCTCAGGGCCGGCCAGGGCAGGCAGGAAGCTTGGCTTCCTCCATCGCCAGGGGGAAACCTAAGCCTTCTGCTCACTCCAATTCCGTGGTCACTGCCATCTTTGTGATGGACTGAGGGAGTGAGGGTGTGATGGTTAATTTGTATATTACTCTTTTATTAGATAGGATTCCTTCCAGTGTTCTGAACTTTGTATATTTATTTGTCACCAGTGTTCTGAAATTTCACAGTGACATGCATAGGTGTGGGATTCTGAAAATTCCTGTTCTTAAACTTTTAAGAAGTTATGTTTAAAATTCTTTACTGACATTTTTCACCCCTGTCTTCCTATGCTTTATGTGGATGTTCTACTTACTGGACTGATCTCTGTTTTTTCCCTGATTTTCCTATTTTCTCTTTGTTCTATTTTCCGAGAGATTTTCCCAACCTCATCTTCTGATACTTCTACTGAGTTTTTCATTTTTGTCTATTTTGTTTTTAACTAATTATCTGAAAGTTTTCCTTTTTAAAATGGCATCCTAAGTCTTTTGGGAGTGCTAGAAATGTTCTATATATTGATCTTGATGGTGATAGCATGTATGAAAACTCACTGAGCATTTAGTATGCATATGGTCATGAATTACTGTGTTCCTGTATGTTCACAGGCATTCAACTTTACCAATAAACCTCAAACTAAAGACCCTCTGCTTTAGCCCCTTTCAGAACTAGTTTTCAGTCTTGAGAAGCTGAGGAGACAGGGAATGGGCAACTGCCTAGAGATACAGTATCAGGAAGGGTATCTAGGAATCTACCTGCTTATGAATAAGTTCAAGAAGTTCATGGGGCCTATTGTCATTTATTTCCATCTGCTTTCTAGCTTCCAAAAATTTGTTGTGTCTGCTTTGTTATCTCCATCCTTGTTGGTGGGTATATGTCTTAAACTATCCATTTGTTTTACATGACTGAGGCTTCAGCGGGATCAAAATTGTATATGTATGTTCAAGGTATCAGTGGCCTAAAGCAGTGGTTCTCAACCTTCTGGCTCTTTAAATACAGTTCCTCATGATGTGACCCAACCATAAATTATTGTCGTTGCTACTTCATAACTGTAATGTTGCTACTGTTATCATAATGTAAATATCTGATATGCAGGATTGTCTTAGGCGACCCCTGTGAAAGGGTCGTTCGACCTCCAAAGGGGTCGCGACCCACAGGTTGAGAACTGCTGGTCTAAAGTATATATATATATATTTTTTTAAATATATTTTATTGATTTTTTACAGAGAGGAAGGGAGAGAGATAGAGAGTTAGAAACATCGATCAGCCGCCTTCTGCACATGTCCTATTGGGGATGTGCCCACAACCAAGGTACACGCCCCTGACCGGAATCGAACCTGGGACCTCTCAGTCCGCAGGCTGACGCTCTATCCACTGAGCCAAACCGGTTTCGGCTAAAGAATATTTTTAATGTTAAATGAAGTTTGCATCCCCAGAATAAACCCAACATAGTTTTGATGTATTATTTTTTAAATATATACTGATAGATTTAGTTTGCTATTTGTTTAGAATTTTTGCATCTGTGATATAATTGATACTGACCTGTGGTTTTCATTTTATTGCTGTTTCTGTTTAATTTTTTTCTTATATATTTTTTATTTATTTCAGAGAGGAAGGGAGAGGGAGAGAGACATAGAAGCATCAATGATGAGACAGAATCATTAGCTGGCTCCTGCATCCACTGGGGTTCGAGCCCGCAACCTGGGCATGTGCCCTGACCAGGAATTAAACTGTGACCTCCTGATTCATAGGTCAACACTCAACCACTGAGCCACGTCAGCCAGGCTCTGTTTAATTTTTGTAATTAAGTTTATACTAGGCTCTTAACTCTTTTTCTTTCTATTCCTTGGAAAAAATTGAATGCTAGGTCTCTTGAAAGTTTAGTAAACTCACCTGGAAAGTTATCTAGGCTTTGTATTTCTTGTGGGAAGATTTTAAAATCCTGATTAAATTTCTTCTTTCATCAATTTTCTTAGATTTTTTTTCCTTAGAATTTGACCATTTTGTCTTTTAAATTTATTGTTTAAAAGTTTTATTATTTTTTAATCTTTATTTGTTGAAAGTATTACATATGTCCCCCTTCTACCCCCTTGATCCACTTCAGCCCACTAAAAGTTTTATTCACTTTTATTTTTTAACCTCTGCTGTTTCTGTAGTTATGTCCTCACTTTTTATTGCAATATTATTTGTGCCTCCTTTTATTTTTTTCCTTGTGCAATCTGTTTTATTAGCCTTTTCAGTAAACTAACTTTTAGCTTGATTAAGTATTTTATTCAGATTTTATAGTTTTTATCATTATATAGATCAGGATATTTTATGGGAAAGGTAAAGGATGGACTTGGTCACTGAATTCTAAACATTCAAGAGTTAAAACTTGAAACTTAAAAAATATATTTTTCATAAGATGATGATATGAAAGAGATTATCCCCAAATGCTCTTGTTATCTAAAACTGGAGGTATAAGAATAGTGTAGACAAACATATGAATGATAGATGTATATGAAATAAGAAATCTAGTGATCCTTTGAGTACATGTTTTTTGATTTAAAGAAGAAAAAGTCCTGCAGTCATAGAGGTATGCTTATGAGGGTAGTACAAAGCTAAATGGATTCTCAGTTCAATCTGTTGTTGTGTTCTTACAGATAAACTTTAACTTTTGAGGCTATTTTACTAACCTTTGTGCCTATATGCTGTATATACTTTACTTCCATAATTTGCTGTACTCATAAATAAATGGCTACCTTGTCAGGTAAATATTTCTCTGATTTTGTTTTACCTGTTTATTTATTTAGGTCTCAAAACATTTGCACTTTAAATATTAAGCCAGATAAACAACACAGTTTACATTTTCTCTCTCATTTATATCTTTATTATTACTGCCTTAAGCTCATGCCTTTAAGTATTCAGTGAAGGTAGAGATGGATTGGTTAGTGGAGAGGCATAATATTTGTTGGAGAAGAACAGTCTGCTGCTATATGGACGATTACATATGGGCCAAATGTTTCTTGTATGTCTCTTATTTAAATTGTTTCTTAGAGATTAGTGTTTATTATTTAGCATTTTAGAACTTCTCTGTGGTACATATGGTTAAATGTTTGATAAGTAGTTGGTAGTGCAACATGCTTGGTTAGAAAAATTTAAAAATAGTAATCTTGAAGTTTAAAGTTTATGACAGTCCATCTTTTTTCTTCTAGTTTTCTCTTTTTATCCCTCCTTTCCAGCAATAGATATCAGACTACTCTTGTAATCAAGATATATCAGCTATTTATCTTCCAGATTGAAAAGGAAATGTAGAAGAGGTGTTGATAGTATAAAATTTTGTAAATTTAAAATAAAACAACAAATTATCAAGTCCTTTTCAAAAATTGGAAGTTCTTATTAGTCATTTGGAAATAAATGTATTATGTTTATTATTATTTATACATTTTATGATTATTTTTTAAAGATCTCCAAGAGGCTTGTCTCATTCTCCTTGGGCTGTGAAAAAGATTAATTCTAAATGTAATGGTGATTATCAAAGTATGTATCAAAAGAGATTAACTGATGAAGCTAAGATTTTGAAAAACCTTCATCATCCAAGTATTATAGGTAAGTTTAAATTTTATTTGGTAGCAGGATCTTGTATATTATTCTGTTTATCAGAAACAGTTTATATAATTTCTTAACCATTTTCAGTAATAAAAATGAAGAGGATGGTGGTAGAGTTTGGTAAGAATCAAATTAAGGTAAACATTCTAAAATAAAAGTTAGTGTACATTTTTAGATGCTTAAGTATATATTTAAAACATCGTGGGATCACTTATATATGGAATCTAATGAACAAAATAAACTATGAACAAAAAAGACCCAGAGACATTAAAGCATGCAACAGACTGACTTGTTTCAGAGGGAAGGCAGGAGGTGGGGGGAAGAGATTAACCAATAAACTTATAAGCGTATATGCATAGCCCATGGATAGACAAGGCCTGGGGAGGAGGCAGAATCAGGGTGGAGAGAGTCAGTGGGGACATCTAATAATTTCAACAGTAAAGATAAATTTTAAAAAATGATAATTTAAAAAATCATGGGAATAGTTAGTCGTGCCCTAGCTGCCTTGGCTCAGTGGATAGAGCGTCAGCCTGTGGACTAAAGGGCCCTGGGTTCAATTCCGGTCAGGGGCACATGCCTGGGTTTCAGGCTCGATCCCCAGTAGGGGGCATGCAGGAGGAAGCCCATCAATGATTCTCTCTCATCATTGATGTTTCTATCTCTCTGTCTCCCTTCCTCTCTGAAGTCAATACAAATATTAAAAAACATATTTTAAAAGAATAGTCATGATGCTGGTACTATGGAGAATTCAGGAATATAGAGTGATCTTCATTTAGATATAAGTAGGGCTCGAACCGTTATATTAAGGAATGCATAAGATATTTTAAAATTTTAATTTGTGATACTATTTGTAAAAACTGAAGGCATTTTAAATTAGATGACTGAATTAATTTTATAAATAACTAGAGGCCCGGTGCACAGATTTGTGCACTGGTGTGGTCCCTCAACCTGGCCTGTGCCCTCTTGCAATTTGGGACCCCTCGGGGCATCTTGGAGAGCTGGTTTCTGCCTGATCCCCACAGGCCAGGCCGAGGGACCCCACCAGTGCACGAATCCGTGCACCGGGCTGCTAATATGCATATAAGATCTTTGGTTAATCTCTTCCTGCCACCCCCCCCACCCCCCATGATTCATCAGTTTGTTCCATGTTTCCATGCCTGTGGTTTCCGCTCCTGCGCTGAGCGTCTGCCCCCTGGTGGTCAGTGTGCATTATAGCTACCAGCCAGTTGCTTAGGCTTTTTTATATATAAACTAGAGGCCCAGTGCAGGAATTTGTGCATAATTGGGGGGCCGATGGCAGGGCCAGCTGGCCAGGGGGTAGGGGCTGCAGGAGGTTGGCTGTGAGAGTGCACTGACCACCAGGGGGCAGCTCCTGAATTGAGCATCTGCCCCCGGTGGTCAGTGCACGTCATAGTGACTGGTTGACCAGTCATTCAGGTTGTTCCGTCATAACGATTGCTTAGGCTTTTATATATACATAGATAGATAGCTGTTTCATTATATATTTGTCAGTGTTAATCAAGGTCCATTTTCAGTCACAGTACTATGAAAAACGTAAGTACTGTTGTCTTCCCTATTCTAGTAGAAAATGTTATGTTTCTTTAAGGTTATCGTGCTTTCACTGAAGCCAATGATGGTAGTCTATGTCTTGCTATGGAATACGGGGGTGAAAAGTCTCTAAATGACTTAATCGAAGAACGAAATAAAGACAGCCACGATCCTTTTCCAGCAGCCACAATTTTAAAAGTTGCCTTGAACATGGCAAGAGGGTTAAAGGTAACTGTACCATTATATTTTACGTGACTTTTGTGGAACATCAGACAACTAAGTACAGTCTAGCCCAGCCGTGGGCAAACTACGGCCCGCGGGCCGAATCCGGCCCGTTTGCAATGAATAAAACTAAAAAAAAAGACCATACCCTTTTATGTAATGATGTTTACTTTGAATTTATATTAGTTCACACAAACACTCCATCCATGCTTTTGTTCTGGCCCTCCGGTCCAGTTTAAGAACCCATTGTGGCCCTCGAGCCAAAAAGTTTGCCCACCCCTGGTAGCCGCTGTGCCTCAGTGATTGAGCGTCGACCCATGCACCAAGAGGTTGCCCATTCAATTCCTGTTCAGGGTATGTGCCCAGGTTTTGGGCTTGATCTCCAGTGAGGGCCGTGCAGGAGGCAGCCAATCGATGTTCTCACTCATGGGTATTTCTATCTTCTTTTCCCTTTCTCCCTCTCTAAGAAATAAAAACATATTAAAAACAAAGCAAAACCACCCTAACTGGTTTGGCTCAGTGGATAGAGCATCCGCCTGTGGACTCAAGGGTCCCAGGTTCGATTCCAGTCAAAGGCATGTACCTTGGTTGCGGGCACATACCCAGTAGGGAGTGTGCAGGAGGCAGTTGATTGATGTTTCTTTCTCATCGATGTTTCTAATTCTCAATAGGGAAAAAAAGGAGACATATGTACTACTATTTGTAATACTTTAAACAATAAAAAAAAATCAATAAAATATATTTAAAAAAAAAACACAGAAAAAAAAACCAAAGCCAAACCAAGTACATTATATACCTAATCACATGGTAGGATTCTTCTCCAACCCCGCAAAAGAAGGGGTTGCCTTGAGTCAGCGGTTCTCAACCTGTGGGTCGCGACCACTTTGGCAGTCGAACGACCCTTTCACAGGGGTCGCCTAAGACCATCCTGCATATCAGATATTTACATTATGATTTATAACACTAGCAACATTACAGTTATGAAGTAGCAACGAAAATAATTTTATGGTTGGGTCACAACATGAAGAACTGTATTTAAAGGGCCAGAAGGTTGAGAACCACTGCCTTAACACACTGTTTGCGGGTAGTTTTTATTGTGCGCTAACAGGTGGCACGGGCCATTTTTGCAGTTGAATAGATTACCGTTATACCTGGAAGTACATACATAATTCACCATTGTATGTGTTAGAGTCCCAAATTTTGTCCTTTGGAATTCGTATATCTGCATGTTAGCATCCCTTTAGAGCAATAAAAAAGTATAAAAATAAACGTATTTATATGTTACCCGCATTCTACCGCTAGTCTATAAAAAACGTATTAATACGTGTCCCGCGCTCTACTACCAGTCAACGTAAAATGTATAAATACGTTTCCCGCATACAATGTGTTAAGTGAAAGTTTCCTGATGGCAGCGGTTGCCAACCTTTCGGACCTCACAGACCACCAGTTGGTGACCCGCTGCCTTATGGAATATTTTATGTTACAGAGTGTACTATTTCCTTATTTTGAAAGACCTTCACATAGTCCGAAATAACGAAATAACCCAAGTTAGGCAGTTTTGCTTACAGAGATCACATGTTAGATTTAGTTATGAAAGGATTAAATTTAACACAAATTTATGATTACTGGGGGTGTAGCCTAACCCCCTGTTGATGTAAAGAAGCTTCTTAACGATTGTTTTGTGGCCCTAGCTGGTTTGGCTCAGTGGATAGAGCGTCACCCTGCAGACTTGATGGGTCTCGGGTTCAATTCTGATCAAGGGCACATGCCTGGGTTGTGGGCTCAGTCCTCAGTGGGAGGAATGCAGGAAGCAGCCGATCAGTGGTTCTCTCATCATGGATGTTTCAATCTCTCTCTCCCTTTCCCTTCCTCTCTGAAATCAATAAAAATATATTTAAAGAAAAGATTTGGGATATAGGTTTTGGCATCATGAATAGTCATCTATAGCAGCAGTCGCCAACCTTTCAGACCTCACGGACCACCAGTGGTCAGTGGACCACCAGTTCGCGACTGCTGATCTATAAGTCAAGTGAAAATAGCTCTCAATTTTATGCAAATAAATTATTGTGCCTTTGGATGGACACAGTGTTAGAAATAAAAATAATTCCATATCCTAAATAACTTAAACAGAAGTAGTGATGGCCCCAGAAAACTGTTGGATGACTCAAATGCAGATTAGGTAATGATACTGATGTCAAAATTGTACATTAGAGTTTAAATAAAATTGATATATGAAGTGTGAAATTGGAGAAAGGCAATATTTCTAAAGATACTTATTTTTTATTTTTAAATATATTTTTATTGATTTCAGAGAGGAAGGGAGAGGGAGAGAAACATCAGTGAATAGAGAGAATCATTGATTGGCTGCTTCCTGCCTGCGCCGCACTGGGGATCAAGCCCCCCCAACCTGGACATGTGCCCCAACCAGGAATCAAACAGAGAACTTCTGTTTCATAGGTCTACACTCAACTACCGAACCCTGCCAGTCCGGCTAAGTATATATTTTTAATAAGCGTATAGAAAAAAAAATTTTAAGTGGATAGGATAAACTAAATCAACAATTTGATTATTTAATAAATGACTTTAAATATATATAATGGAATTAATAAATTACGTATTTGAGCATATTGTCTTTATGATGGGCAACATTTAAATGAAGCACAGTGAGTATTTCCAGTTATATTCCAAGATTTTTTCTGCATCACTTTCAAACCCAGTCATAGAGTAGATGCTCAAATGCTGATGAATGAACAAATAACAGGTTTGTAAGACATTTTTTATTATGGATGAATGTTGTTAGTTGTCAATTCTAAGAAAGGATTAATGTGTAAAACAAAAAATACTCTTAGATTATATTTCTGCTTCCTCTTCTTGTAGCCCTTTGTAGGGGAGGGATGGAGGGAGCGAGAGCAAGAGTGAGAGGAGAGGGGGAATGGGAGAGTGAAAGAGAGGGTAGGAGCGAGTGAGAGAGAAACATCTGTGAGAGAGTCATCAGTTGGTGAGAGAAGAGAGGGAGAGAGAGAGAGAAACATCAGTGAAAGAGAATCATTGATTGGCTGCTTCCGGCACACCAAGACCGGGGAGTAGAACCACTGGATGCATGGGAAGATGCTCAACCAACTGAGCCACACTGGCGGGGCTTACTGATGTTTAAAGAGAGAGGAAACGGGTGGGAGAGAGAGAGAGAGAGGGAAACATCGATCAGTTGCCTCCTACACATGCCCTGACTGGGGATTGAACCCAAACTTAGGTACATGCCCCAACAGGAATCAAACCTACAACTTTTTTGTGTACGGGACAACGCTCCAACTAACTTAGCCCCCTGGCTGGGGCTTCTGCTGTAGCATCTTTTGATATAAAAGTATTAAAAAGGGTTTGTAAATAAAAAGCTTATCTATAAGATTTCCAACATATCTCTTAGATTTCTGGTATGTTTGACAGACCAAGATAACATGAGATATTTCCTTCTCTAGTTCAAATAATTTGAAATGATGGTATAATCCTATAGTTTATGAAGGGAGTTCAAATTATATTTGTTTGAAGGTTATTTATGTGTATTTAGTTTGTATTTTTGTTCATATATGTTAAATTTTCCACTATTTTAGTATCTGCACCAAGATAAGAAGTTGCTTCATGGAGACATAAAGTCTTCAAATGTTGTAATTAAAGGTGATTTTGAAACAATTAAAATCTGTGATGTAGGAGTCTCTCTACCATTGGATGAAAATATGACAGGTGAGTAGTATTCTAATTTGTAAAATTTCTTTAATATAGTTTTAAAATTTCTAATTTTTACACGTTTAAATAAATAACTTTACATTCTTCAAAAATAAAAAACTATTCATAAAGTGTACAATAAAAATTATCCTTCCTGTATTTTTCACTCAGCCACCAGTCCCGTCTCTTGCCACATACACAGTATAAATTATTGTTTTCTTATTAATATATATTATAACTGAAGATAACTTTAGGAACTATTTCTAACCTAGATTGGGATTTTAAAAAAATGGTAGAAGATCTGGGAATAGAAAATGAAAAATTTAAAAAATATTTTAATTGTTGTTGTTAATCCTCACCGGAGGATATTCCTCCTGTTGATTTTTAGAGAGTAGATGGGAAGGAGAGAGGGTTGGGGGGAAGAGAGAGAGAAACATGATGCAAGAGACACACATTGATTGGTTGCCTCCCACACATGCCCTGACTGGGGCCCAGGACTGAACCTGCAACCCAGGTATGTGCCCTGGGCCAGGAGTTGAACCTGTGACCCTTTGGTGCCTGGGCTGATGCTCTAACCACTGATCCACACCAACCAGGGCGAAAATAAAATTTTAATAAGATTTTATAAAGGAATTCATTTAGCGTCAATACATTGACAAGGTTTGGGAAACTGATAGAAGAAGAAACTAGAGTGGAAGTAGGAGAGAGGTGCTAGCAAACGCCAGTATTCCACTTTTTGCCCCATCCCACCCCACTCTTTCTTCTCACTTTATTGCAAACTAGTGTCCCCGTGCACAGATTCGTGCACATTTAAAGTTAATTAGAAGAAATATTTTAATATCTCTATTTGCGTCTTGCTAATGAAAAGAAAATAGGATTCTACAGAGTCTCCTATCTACCAACTCTAGGACTTCTGTAAGGATGAAATGAGATGTGGCATGGGAAAATGCTTCACAAACATTTGGTTAAACTGTAAAATGTTTGCACCTGGCTATAAAGCCAGTCAGGTTCCTGGGCTGAAGAAACTCCAAGGTTGCTAGTCTCTAGGGAGAGGAAGCCGGGCGTTGCTATGTGACATCATTACCTGGCGCCCACAGCAACCATTGCTGGGCTGGGCTAAGCTGTGGGCCGCACTTTGCGCCATGGGGTCTTGGCAGTGTTGGCTGCGACTTGGTGGGGTATTGCTCCAAGATGGTGGGGCCTGTGTTCCACTTGGGGGAAGCCTAGTGTTGGTTTGTTGGTTTTCTGTTTGCACATCATGATAGCTCCTGTGTTGTGTCTGCCCTCTGGTGGTCAGTGTGCATCATAGCTACCAGTCGGACGGACAAACACAGCCTTTTACATATATAGATACTGTTCATTCTCTTAGGGAATTTAAGTTTTATTCTTAGTGAGAACCAAGAGACAGCTTCAAAGAAAAAGCTTCTGCTTTTAACATATTTAATAACATTTAAATTTTTCTCTTTATATGAATGCTATTTAGAATACACACACACACACACACACACACACACACCTTAATTTCCAGCTAAAGTTAAGGTCTATAAGTTGAATTGAAGGAAAAAGTCAAAATAAAGTCATGAACCCTCAGTCTAACTACTACAGATATGAAACTTTAGAAAAGGAGAATTTTTTAAAAAGAATAAAAATAAGATTTTCTAACGTAATTTTCTCAATCCTTAATACATGAAGTAGATAAAACTAAGATGTAAAAAAAATTAAAAGACTGAGTAGATAAGGTCAGTCTATGCATTAGAAAATTGATTATATATATTGGTTAGGATATAAAAAAAACCCTTGGTTTACAAAAAGTAGAAGTAGCCTAATGTTTGATATTCATTTTCCTTAGTGAAATACATCTAGATATTAGTAACATAGTTGGAAACAATAAAGAAAAAAACACAAACAAATTTTTAAATTTAAAATACTTATAATTGATTCTAGGCTGAATGAAGAAATCAAAGTCTAGTTGTAAAATATTTAGAAAACAGTGAGACTGTAATAACAAATTAAAAGCAATTTGTTAGGGTCAAAGCTACACAAAGGAACACATTTTCATTATTTAACCTTTATGAAGTTGAGTCATTTCCTGAGCAAAAGCCAATATGTGATTCGACTCTTTCCCTTTTCCCTGATTTAGCAATCATAGAAGCATAGAAATGGTATTTCTCTCAGCCTAATAATAGCATAGTTTGAAAAATGAAGAAACAGGCACAGAGTAAATGTTTAAGGTTACAGAGCTTGTAAATGTCTTTGAACCCAGGCAAGACAATCTTGCTCTAGAGCAGAGGTCCTCAAACTTTTTAAACGGGGCCAGTTCACTGTCCCTCAGACATTCCACACATGTGCACTGTGGGCCTGGGACGAGTCGGCTGCTAAGCAGGACAGGCAACAGCGGCAAAAACACCCGGCGGGCCGTAGTTTGAGGACCCCTGCTCTAGAGTCTGTACTAACATCCACAATCTTTATATTCTTACCACTTTCTAAAAGAATTGCTGATTCTCTACACCCTTGGCAACTATCCAGCTTTTTTAATATTTATCCATCTGATAAGGAAAAAGTAATTTGTATTAATTATTGAGGTTGAGTGTATTTTTTCATGTTTACTGGCTAGACTTGATAACCTTTAAACCACCTGTCAAATCATTTGCCCATTTTGGTGGTCGTTGTTTGCCTTTCTCAGTGAGTTCTTGTGCTGGCCCTTATGACAGTTCTACCTGTGTTTTGCTTGTTTCAGTAACTGACCCTGAGGCCTGTTACGTTGGCACTGAGCCTTGGAAACCCAAGGAAGCTTTGGAGGAGAATGGTATTATTACTGACAGAGCAGACATATTTGCCTTTGGCCTTACTCTGTGGGAAATGATGACTCTGTGTATTCCACACATTACTCTTGCAGATGATGGTGATTATGATGAAGGTATAACTACATATTTTTAATGTAAAACTCAATCTCTTTGGTTTGAAATAAGATTAGTTTGTAAAGTTACATTTTATTTTTCTATTAAGTTAATTTTAAAAAGAACAAGGTGTTTGATTTAGTTGCATGAGTTATAGATTATATTATTGTTGACTAATTTGGTATCATCTTGGTTTAATTGCATACAAAGGAGATGTAGATTAATTCAGAACAGGGAGGTAAATTGAGAAAATTCAGAGGAACAAAAAGTTACCTTAAAAACTCTCTTTGCCTGAGAAGATTAGAAAGCTGTTATATTAAGGGTTGATGATCATAGATTAAATCCATGTAACAAATGCATGACAATAGCTATTCTACACCATGGGAGGACAATGGAAGAGACTGGTATAATGAAAAGCAAACTGGATGATGTTTCAGAAGGGTGAGTGAGCAGTCGATAAGTTTTTCCATGATTTAAAGTGATTTTATTTGTTTCAAACTTTCTCATGAGCAGATAAAACTTTTGATGAAAGTGACTTCGATGATGAAGCATACTATGCAGCTTTGGGAACGAGGCCACCTCTTTATATGGAAGAACTGGATGAGACATACCAGAAAGTAATCGAGCTCTTCTCTGTGTGCACTAATGAAGACCCTAAAGACCGTCCTTCGGCTGCGCACATTGTTGAGGCTTTGGAAATACATGTCCAGTGATCTCATATGCACAAATACCTGAGCTTCCAGTAGGGCTCATATATATAACTGTTCTCTTTACTGTAATACGTTTATGTAGTTACTGTGAGAATCCAGCTATTAGACTGTTTGAAAGTGGCCTGTTTTAGAACCATAGCACCTTGTTAACATTTGAAAACCTTTGTATTATAAAGGTATTTCATTAGTATTTAATATCGTAGTGGGTTTTCTCTAAAACTTAAAAAACCTTTAGACTTAAGGAACAAGTATTGTAATTTGTTCATAGAGATTTAAAACACTAGCAAAATACCATAAACTCCTATGTCTAACATTAATTTGGGTAAGGGAACCAATACTTTTATTAGTGATTTTCCTTGAATATTCTCTACTTAAATGGATCAATTTAAATTAGCACTTTGAAGTACAGAAGTTTGATTTTCTTTTAAAACATAAAACTATGCTGGTCTTTCTTGGCTGATATGCTTATTAAATACTAGGGGCCCGGTGCATGAAATTCATGCACTGGGTGTGTGTGTGGGGGGGGGGAGGGGAGTGTCCCTCATCCCAGCCTGCCCCCTCTCACATACTGGGAGCCCTCAGGCATTGACCCCCATCACCCTCCGATCGCCTGACCGGCCCCTTGCCCAGGCCTGACGCCTCTGCCAGAGGTGTCAGGCTTGGACAGGGGACCCCCATCTCCCCCGATCACTGGCTCTGGCCCCCGCCCAGGCCTGAGGCCTCTGGCCCAGGAATCATGCCTGGGCAGGGGACCCCGATCTCCCTCTGATCGCTTGCTCCACCCCCCGCCCAAGCCTGACGCCTCTGACCCAGGCTTCAGGCCTGGGCAAGGGGACCATCATATCCCGCCAATCCCCGGCTCCGCCCCCCACCCACGCCTGATGCCTCAGCCAGAGGAGTTGACCCTCATCACCCTCCAATCACCAATCACCGGATCGGCCCCTTGACCAGGCCTGAGGCCTCTGGCAGAGGTGTCAGGCCTGGGCAGGGGACCCCCAGCTCCCCGCGGTTGCAGGCTCCACCCCTGCCCAGGCCTAACGCCTCTGGCCTAGGCGTCCGGCCCGGGCAGCGGGGACCTGCAGTGGCAGCGGGGGGCGCCGCGATTGTGGGCTTCGCTTTAGGCCCAGGCAAGGGACCCCTAGCTCCTGGGACTGCCAGCTTCGACCGTGCCCAGCTCCCATCGCTGGCTCCACCCCTACTTCCTGCTATCACTGGCCAGGGCGGCAAAGGCACCTGATTCTCTGATCATGGCTGGGGCCGCCGTTGCCCTGCCCCCCAGCTCTTAGCTCCCCACTGGGTTTCCGATCACTGTCAGTGGCAGGGGGCTTCTTCCTGCTTTCCCTTTCGCCTCCCTGCATTGTGCCTACATATGCAAATTAGCCACCATCTTGTTGGCAGTTAACTGCCAATCTTAGTTGGCAGTTAACTGCCAATCTTAGTTGGCAGTTAATTTGCAATAGCCCTGATTAGCCAATGAAAACGGTATCGCCGTACGCCAATTACCATTTTTCTCTTTTCTTAGTGTAGATTAGTGTAGATGGTCATTGGAAGCTGAGAGAATATGGCACAGTAGCTCCTTGGGTATTTCCAAACATTTTCGGTTAAGGCTTGTCTTGTCCTCTTGGTTCTCCTCAAATCTTTGGTGTTTGCTTTCATTTATTAAATGTATTTCTGTACTGAGATCCTTTTTTATTTTTTGTTTTCTAATCTAGCTCTTAAGCATTTTACAGGTCTTGTGTAAAAATAATAAAAGTAATAGGATGATACAGAATAACGGACACTTTAGTTAACCAGAAGGTGTATTATCTATTTTATACTCCCGTTGATCTGAGTGTTGTCATTAAAGTTGCAGAATGAATGTGAGTAGATTTCTTTCCCTCTCTTGGCCTTATTTTGTTAATCTGAAAATGAGGGTGACTTCGGTCAGTAATTTCTATCTGTGAACCATAGCTCTGAAGAGAGCTGAGCCTAACCAGAAGAATCGAGCGTAGCCCCCCAAAGCCAAGCTAACCCCAAAGAGCTGAGCCTAGCCCCAAAGGGCAAACGCGAGGGGAAGCCTGTTCACCAACGCTCACCGACCACAACCTGAGTGGAGGACAGCTAACCACAGCTCACTTGGGCAAACGCGAGGCGAAGCCTGTTCACCAACGCTCACCGACCACAAATTGAGGGGAGGTCAGTTTACCACCGCTCACCGGCCAGAAATTGAGGGGAGGTCAGTTCACCACCGCTAACTGGCCCGAACAGTAGTGTAGGATAGCTAACTACAGTCACTCGGCCAAATGTGAGGGGAAGGCAGTTTGTTATGCCCAGAGCTCGGGGTCCCCAATAATCCACCACCAGGGAGCCTCCTCCGATGCAAAAGCAACGAGTCTTTATTGATCAATTCTAGAATTGGCTCCCAGCCTCTATCCGGCACAGCGGTGAGGCGAGAGACCGTGTCCCAGGAGAACAAAGGTTATATAGGGCTAGCTATTTGGGGTGGGCTTTAGGGGTGGCGTGAGTTACAGAGATTGGTCAGGGTTTTACAGCATAAGGGTCAGGAAGTGACCATCACATTCTGAAGGTTGGAGCCGTCCTCCACTATAGCCTTATTAGGACCTTAGCTACATTTCTGGAGCTTCATTGGTCCACTCAGGTGGGTGGTTGGGAGAGTTTAGGACAATACCAGCATTCTTGTGGTCACTCTCGGGGGGGGGGGGGGCGCGGCTTGGGCTGGCTGAGGGCCCAGCCTTGCAAGACAAGATAGAGGAGAGGGAGAAGAGTATGTCCCTGCTTTGTCCTTGAAGAGGGAGGAGGGTGCATTTCTGCTTAGTTCTGCTTAGTTCTTTCAAGTTCCGTTCTGTCCCTTCATTCCCCCCCTTGTCTTGGAACTCACGGCTCAATCATGAGATGGACTGCATTTCTACCTCCCCCTCCGTCACTAGAGGCCGGTATTGAGCTTGTAAGACCATTAATTGAACTACCCCTATGCGTTCCTTGACAAATTGAACTAGCTTGTTAATAATGCAGGGGCCAAAAGTTAGCAACATTAGGAGGATTACAAGGGGCCCGACGAGGGCAGAAATGAGAGTGGTTAACCATGGGGACCAATTAAACAGGGATTCATACCAAGACTGAGACCGCTCTTTTTCCAACTTCCGCTTCTGCAATCCTTCCCTTATGAGGGCCATAGACTCTTTAACAACACCTGAGTGGTCCACATAAAAACAACATTCCTCTCCCAAAGCTGCACATAAGCCCCCCTGCTGCAGGAATAGCAAGTCTAGTCCTCTTCTGTTTTGGAGCACTACCTCAGATAAGGAGGTGAGAGAATCCTGTAAATGGGTAATAGATTTTTCAATTCTGTCTATGTCTAGGTCAATGGCTGCTCTTAGGGCTCCATAATTCTTGTCTTGTATGACAAGTGAGGATATTCCAGTCCCTGCTCCCGCTAGTCCCAATCCCAAGAGGGCGGCCATAGTTAAGGCTGTGATGGGCTCTCTTTTATTTCGGGGATTGGCAGTGCCGAATTTGTTAAGGACTTCTTTCTCTGAATGGTATATTAACTTGGGAATTAACTGCAGGAGCACGCAAAAGCCCTCCTTCTGGGAATTATGGACCAGGGAGTGGACACAAGGAGCGAGGCCACTGGAGCAGGCCCACCATGCATTCTTGGGAGGCAAAAGGTATACTGCCTCTTCAGGGATAGTCAGAGTTTCGTTGCAGAGATGCAACTGCTCAGGGGGTACGTTGCCTACGCAGGCCCCCTGCCCCATTACTGCCTGGAGGGTTAGCCTTGCAACAGTTTGCTGCCACCTGCAGGAGCTGACAATCGTGGCGGTTGTATAGTTACCCTTAACCGCGATACCCTCATAATACGGTGGCTCAACGTCTAGACAGAGCCAGCAAGATTTGGTCAGGTCAGGCCTGGAGGCATTTAAAACATAATAAGCTCCTATAACCATGCTTATAAGTGGGTCTACTTCAGGCGGGGGGGTATGACTCAGAGTCAGGTTCTTCGTGGTAGGTGCGAGTAGGGTGTTAGGCAGTGATGCTGGGGCCCATGCTCCTTCAGTTGTAGATACCCGGGGAGTGGTCAGCTGAGGTTGAGGAGCTAGTACTTTGTTGGGCCCCATTCCCACAGGGGAATGATAGTGAAGGGGGGTATTTTGAACCCAGAGGGTGAATAACATCCCAGGGTCCGCCCTACGCAAAGCCCCCCTGCAAAGATAGATTCGGAACCCCCAAGTCTTTCCGGTGTCCCATCCTGTAGCTTTTCTCCCCTCTTTTGTGAAGGAAATGCTCACGGGGTTGCAGTAGACACGGCCACTCTGGGGACACGGTGGAGCAGCCGGTCGCCCGACGGTGATTAGGTCACCCTTCTTGGGGGCCTTCCACCAGATGTGTCCGGTTGACACACATGACCAGGAAGCACAGAAGTAGTCTCCAGCACTTCCACAAGGGTCATTTCCCCGGGACCAAGCTTGTGAGTGTCCGGGGCAGACACAAAAATAGAGGGTTCTCCTTGGTTTTGAGTCCTCAAAAGCCTGGCGTATTGCCGCACCCAGGCAGTAATCGCTGGTGTCGAGTGGGTTGGGAAGGAGAGTTAGGAGGTCTACTCGCAGTTCAGGGAACCAGGTGTCTTTGGGATGGATTTGAGAAGTCTGATTAAGGATCACCCCTGAGTTAGTGTCTATGATCTGCCAGGTGATATTATAAGGAGTATGTGGGCTCCCGGTGGCAGGAGTGTTCACGAGTAAAGTTACCAACATCAGGTAGGTCGAGTACGCCGCAGCTTGAGCTTGAGCGGGTTGCGCTGGTCTTGGTCGATGCTCCATTGTGTGATGAAGTCTTCCTGGATTGCAGAGGGGTCAGCTGGGCGAACGTGGGATTGATGGACCCAAGTCGCGATGCCGTCTACCTTGAGAGCGGTGGGTGTAGTCAGCACGACGATGTAGGGGCCTTTCCAGCGTGGTTCGAGGGTCTCCCGGCGGTGTCTTCTGATGAACACCCAGTCACCTGGCTTGTACTGATGAGGCGTCGGAGTGGGGCCAGCCTCGTAGATGGCGAGGAGGCGCGGCCAAATGTCCTCATGTGCCCTCTGCAATTCTCTTAGGAAAGAAGATATCTCCTGATTTTCAAACTCAATAAGAAGTTCAGCTTTTAGATTAGGGATGATAGGAGGGGGCCTACCAAACATGATCTCGTAAGGGGTGAGTCCCAGGGTGTAAGGAGAGTTCCTCACCCGGTAAAGGGCATATGGAAGGAGAGCCACCCAATCCCCGCCAGTCTCCATGGTTAATTTGGTAAGGGTCTCTTTTAGAGTTCTATTCATTCTTTCTACCTGCCCTGAACTCTGGGGCCTGTAAGCACAATGCAATTTCCAATCCGCCCCTATGACTTTGGCTACTGCCTGTGTTACCTGCGAAATAAAGGCTGGCCCGTTGTCGGAGCCTATCATAGCAGGAAAACCATACCTGGGTAAGATGTCTTCCAGCAGCTTCTTGGCCACCGTCTGGGCCGTCTCATGCTTGGTTGGGTATGCCTCTACCCAGCCAGAAAAGGTTATGAATACTAAAAGATATTTATAACCATACTTCCCTGGTTTGACTTCAGTAAAATCAACCTCCCAGTGTGCTCCTGGTTTGGTGCCTCTGAGCCTGGTTCCTTGTCCACCTGACCCAGCTCTAGCATTTGTGAGTTGGCAGGTCTTACAGGAGGTTATAATTTGATTGATTTTGGAGTCTTGTTGGTGGATCTTGATTTTGGCATGCTGAATTAAGTCCTTTAACTTCCGGGCTCCCAAGTGGGTGGACCGATGCATGCGTTCTAATACTGTGACCCCAAGCCAGTCCGGTAGTATGAGTTTCCCATCTGAGGTGTACCACCATCCTTTCACTTCCTTAGCGAGGAGGAGTTTTCTGATCTGCTGCAGCTCTTCCTGAGAGTATTTAGGCTGATCTGGTAGAACTGGGTCCCCGGGGTCTGGTAGTTGTATGGCCATTGCAGGGACCGAGGTGAAGGCCGCTGCCTTGGCTGCCTGATCAGCCTTTTGGTTACCTTTTGCTACTGGGTCATCTGCCTTCTGGTGCCCTTGACAGTGGATAATGGCTAGCTTCGCGGGAAGCCATAGGGCCGCAAGCAGGTCGAGAATCTCCTGTTTGTTTTTCACTGTTGGTCCTTCTGCTGTCAACAGCCCTCTTTCCTCGTAAATCGCCCCGTGAACATGAGCCGTAGCAAATGCATAACGGCTGTCTGTGTAAATGTTGAGCCGTTTCCCCGCCCCCAGTGTCAGTGCCTTGGTGAGAGCAATGAGTTCTGCTCGCTGGGCTGATGTCCCAGGGGGCAGTGCTTCTGCCCACATAGTGTCTGTGTCGGTGACCACCGCTGCACCCGCGTACCTGCATCCGTCCCGCACGAAGCTGCTTCCATCCGTGAACCAGGTGGCCTCTGCATCAGGGAGGGGCCGGTCGGTCAAGTCCTTCCGAAGTCCATGTACCTGCTCCAGGATCCCCGCACAGTCGTGCAGCGGGGCATCTAGGTCGGGGTCAGGCAGCAGGGTAGCGGGGTTGAGAGCTGCGCTGGGATGGAACCGCACTCTAGGAGGGTTGAGCAATAAGCTCTGATAGTGGGTCATGCGTGCATTGCTCATCCATCGGTCAGGAGGCTGTTTTAGGACTCCCTCAATGGCATGCAGGGTTGTTATCCAGATTTCCTGTCCCAGGGTCAATTTGTCGGCATCCTTAACTAAGAGCGCGGTTGCTGCAATGATTCTTAGGCACGGTGGCCAGCCAGCGGCCACGGGGTCCAGCTTTTTGGACAAATACGCTACCGGGCGGCTCCAGGGGCCTAAAGCCTGAGTTAAAACCCCTTTTGCTATTCCCTTGCGCTCGTCTACAAAGAGGCGGAAGGGTTTTGTAATGTCTGGCAGGCCCAGGGCTGGAGCAGCCAAAAGAGCTCTCTTTATCTGATTAAAGGCAATTTCCTCTGTCTCAGTCCATTCAAAGGCCTTTCCCTCTTTGGTAGCTTCATATAGGGGCCTGGCGATCTCTGCAAAACTTGGGATCCAGAGGCGGCAATAGCCAGCTGATCCTAGGAATTCCCTTACTTCCCTCCGGGTGGTGGGAATAGGGATTTTCAGGACTGTCTCCTTCAGAGCATCCGAAAACCTCCGCTGTCCGCCCTCCAGTATGTACCCCAGGTAACTCACCCTTTCTTGGCATATCTGAGCTTTCTTCGCAGAGGCCCGGTACCCTAAGGTCCCTAGGGTGGTTAACAAGTCTTTGGTCCCTTGCTCACAGTCCTTGGCAGTGTCTGCAGCAACCAGGATGTCATCTACATACTGAAGGAGGGTGAGACTGGGGTGTTCTCTCCTGTACTCACCGAGATCCTCGTGCAGTGCCTCGTCAAAGATGGTGGGCGAATTCTTGAACCCTTGGGGTAACCGCGTCCAGGTTAATTGTCCACTGTAGCCGCCCTCTGGATCGTGCCATTCGAAGGCGAACAGGGGTTGGCTTTGAGGCGCGAGCGGCAGGCTGAAAAAAGCATCCTTCAAATCCAATACAGTGTACCACACTCTAGTGGGTGTTGAAGAGCTTAGGAGAGTGTACGGGTTAGGAACGGTTGGGTGTATATCCATAACTCTTTTATTTACTTCTCGGAGGTCCTGGACTGGTCGGAAGTCATTCGTGTGGGGCTTTCTGACTGGCAGGAGGGGGGTGTTCCAGGCAGATTGGCATGGAACCAGTATCCCTAGGCTTCGCAGTCTTCGGATATGAGGCTGAATCCCCTTCCGGGCCTCCTGGGGCATTGGATACTGTTGGACTCTTATCGGACTTTCCCCTGGTTTTAACTCTACCAGGGTTGGGGCCCTGTGAGCGGCCAGTCCTACTCCCCCCGTCTCTGCCCAGGCAGTGGGGAATTCTTGTAGCCATCTGTCCATATTGTTCTCTCCTGGGGGCGCCCCCTGGTGGAGGCGATATTCATCCTCCAGTCTCAGAGTCAGAACCTGGATGGGATGGCCTTTGCCATCAGTGACCTGGGGCCCCCCTTGTCTGAAAGTTATTTGGGCTCCGATCTTGGTCAGCAAGTCCCGTCCTAATAGGGGGTAGGGGCACTCCGGTATTACCATGAAGGAATGGGATACCCAGCCCGTTCCTAGATCTACTGTTCTTCGGGTAGTCCATGAATACTGGCTTATGCCAGTTGCCCCTTGCACCCAGGACTTCTTGCTGGCTAGCTTCCCTTGAGGTGTGCGTAGGACTGAATGTTGTGCCCCAGTGTCGACAAGGAAGTTAACAGGCGTCCCCTCCACTCTAAGAGTTACCCTGGGCTCGGGGAGGGGGTCCGAACCCCGACTCTCCTAATCACTCAGTCCTCCCAGCTCCAAGACCTCCACCCGATCTGTCTTGTTTCCTTTTTGACCGGCCTTCTTTGGGCATTCCCGGGCCCAGTGTCCTATCTCTTTGCAGTAAGCACACTGATTCCGCTGTAGCTTCTTCTTCCCGCCCCGGGCGGTCCCCTTACCTCCCTCTTGGTCATCGGCGAGCTGGCGAAGGTGGCGGGTCCGCTCCTCAGGGTTCTCCGTGGTGGTGGCCAGCAGAATCTTGGCCAGGTTTCGGGTCTGCTTGTCACTGGCAGCCACCATGGCACGGGCTTGCCTATCCTCAGGAGATTCTCGGTTGTTATATACCTTTTCAGCCACCTCCAACAAGTCCCGAAAACTCTTTTCCCCTAATCTATCTATCCTCTGCAGTTTCTTTCTAATGTCTGTGGCTGACTGGTTTATAAAGCTCATGACCACAGCCGCCTTATTTTCAGGAGCTTCTGGATCCATGGGGGTAAAGGTGCGATACGCCTCCATGATCCGTTCTAGAAAGGCAGCTGGAGATTCATCCCTTTCCTGTTGTACGTTCCCTACCTTGGTCAAATTGGTAGGCTTCCTAGCAGCCATACAAAGACCCCCCCATCAGAGTCTGACGGTAGATTTTGAGCCTCTCCTTACCTTCTGCCGTGTTGAAGTCCCATTCAGGCCTGGTTAAGGGGAAAGAGACATCTATCTGGGCCTGGTTGGTAGTTGGATTCCCATCTACACCGGGAACCACCTTCCGGGCTTCATTCAGGATTCTCTCTCTCTCTCCTCCGTTGTGAACAGGACCTGCAAAAGCTGCTGGCAATCGTCCCATGTGGGCTGGTGGGTGAAGAGAACAGAATCTAGCAAGTCAATAAGCCCCCCTGGTTTCTCGGAGAACTTAGGGTTCTGCGCCTTCCAGTTGTAAAGATCGCTAGTTGAGAAAGGCCAATAAAAATAAGGTTGATTGCCGTCCGCATCTGGGGGTCCGGCAGCCCGTAAGGGCAGGGTCTTGATAATGGAATCGGGTGCAGCGACTGACAGCTCCCGCTGTGCTCTCAGGCGGGTGAGGGGCGGACCTCCCATCGGAACCACGGCCATTCCCGGAACTCCCACACCCGCACCCGGAACCGGAACTGCGCTCCCTGCCACACCCGGAACCGGAACTGCATCAGCTTCCCGCGACGGGGCAGGATCTAATCTCTCAGGAGTCCTGGGAAGCTGATATGGGGGAGGAAAGATTAACTCTTCTTCATTACCCCCCTGCAAAACTGGGTAGAGGGGAGCTGGAGCCGACGGCAGGGTGGTTTTTTTCTCCTCCTTCTCCTTTTCTGCATCCTGCAAGGCAAGTATGGGTGCCGGCTCAGGAGGGCGTGGAGCCAGGAAGGGCTTGAGCCAGGAGGGAGGGTCCTCCACGAGGTCCTGCCAAGTAATAATGTAAGGGAGTTGATTGGGATGACCCCCCTTCGGCCGAGATACGACTTCCCTGACCCGGCGAATGGTGGGGAGGTCGAACGTCCCCTCCGGCGGCCACCCGGCATTGAGAGCCGGCCACTTGCTGGAACAGAAAGTCTGCCATTGACCCTTCTTCACTTCTGCACTGAGGTTGTTAGCCCTTCCCTTAACCTCTTTAAAATGATCAACCATAATGCTTAAAGGAGTAGTTTGAGTCTGTCCCATAGCGTCCGTCCAGTGAGTCCACAAAATCAAACAAAAGAACAAAGACACCTAAGAACAGCCTTTTGACCCCGCGGAAGAAAAACTGAAAAAGCCAGATGGGGGCTTTTACACCCCGCCAGATGGAGGTGCAAGGCGTCCCTTGCCTCCTCCTGCCCGAGACCCGCCTGTGCGTCCACTTAGATCTTTATCAGGCCAGATTACAGAAGCGAGCTCGCATAAGACAGAACAGATAACACATAGACACTTACCGCGGACAGCAGACTCTCGGAGTGGGGTCCCTCGTGGGTTTTTCTGGGGGATTCCGGACAAGCCCCCAAAATGTTATGCCCAGAGCTCGGGGTCCCCAATAATCCACCACCAGGGAGCCTCCTCCGATGCAAAAGCAACGAGTCTTTATTGATCAATTCTAGAATTGGCTCCCAGCCTCTATCCGGCACAGCGGTGAGGCGAGAGACCGTGTCCCAGGAGAACAAAGGTTATATAGGGCTAGCTATTTGGGGTGGGCTTTAGGGGTGGCGTGAGTTACAGAGATTGGTCAGGGTTTTACAGCATAAGGGTCAGGAAGTGACCATCACATTCTGAAGGTTGGAGCCGTCCTCCACTATAGCCTTATTAGGACCTTAGCTACATTACTGGAGCTTCATTGGTCCACTCAGGTGGGTGGTTGGGAGAGTTTAGGACAATACCAGCATTCTTGTGGTCACTCTCGGGGGGGGGGGGGGCGGCTTGGGCTGGCTGAGGGCCCAGCCTTGCAAGACAAGATAGAGGAGAGGGAGAAGAGTATGTCCCTGCTTTGTCCTTGAAGAGGGAGGAGGGTGCATTTCTGCTTAGTTCTGCTTAGTTCTTTCAAGTTCTGTTCTGTCCCTTCAAGTTCACCACCGCTCACTCGGCCAGAACCTTAGGGGAGGAGAGCTAACCACAGCTCACTCAGCCAAAGGCGAGGGGAAGTCAGTTGACCACATCTCACTGGCCAGAAGCTGCGGGGAGGTCAGTTCTCCACCACTCACTCAGCCAAACGCAAGGGGAGGTCAGTTCACCACCACTCACCGGCCAAACGCGAGGGCAGGTCAATTTACCTCTGTTCACTGGCCAGAACCTGAGGGGAGGACAATTAACCACAGCTCAGTTGGCCAAACGCGAGGGGAAGTCAGTTCACCACCGCTCACCGACCAGAACCTGAGAGGTCACTTCACCACCGCTCACTTGGCCAAACGTGAGGGGAGGTCAGTTCACCACCGCTCACCGGCCAGAATCTGAGGGGAGGATAGTTCACCACTGCTCTCTTGGCCAGAACGCGAGGAGAGGACCGTTCACCACAGTTTATTCAGCCAGAGTGCAAGGGGGATAGTTCACTCTAGTTGAGCAGGAATGGAGGACAGTGCTCCACAGTTCACCCGTCCAGAGCACTAGGGGAAGACGGTTCAACAGGACAGAGCCTAAAAAAGGACGACAGTTCATCTGGCCAGAGCCCAAAGATTAGGACAGTTCATTCGGCCAGAGCCCAAGAGAGGAGGACAGTTCATTCAGCCATGGTTTGAGAGGAGGACAGTTGTCGGGCCAGAGTACAAGAGAGGACCACCGTTCAGCCAGCCAGCATTGCCGCCA
>NW_027669593.1:0-60323 GCF_964212035.1 Myotis nattereri | reverse complement strand
TCAGTTAAAATCCAGACGGTTCTAGTACGTATTTGTAAGAAAACTCTCTAGTTGTGGTAAAACTCTTAAAATACGCAATTAGAGTGTCCAGAAATGATTAAAAACTTGGAAGAACAACTTGAAATAAAAGTAAATAGATTCTTCCTACATTTCCTGCCGTTTGTAATCACAGACATTACCAGTGGAAAGCCGTGAAATGACCAGCAAACTGATAATATTTACAACTCCGGGCACTTTAGGGAGCGTTTTCACCTGAATGTGCTTTCAAATATTAAGAATTCTTGTTTATACAGCTCAAAATTCGTGTAGAAAGCCTGTAAGTGAGGTCTATACTGCGTATGTTTACAATTGAGGCCGCATTACTCTGGCGACTTTTGTATGACTCAGTTAAAATCATCAAGGTTCTAGTACATATTTGTAAGAAAACTCTCTAGTTGTGGTAAAACTCTTAAAATACGCAATTAGAGTGTCCAGAAATGATTAAAAACTTGGAAGAACAACTTGAAATAAAAGTAAATAGATTCTTCCTACATTAACTTCCGTTTGTAATCACAGACATTACCAGTGGCAAGCCGTGAAATGACCAGCAAACTGATAATATTTACAACTCCGGGCACTTTAGGGAGCGTTTTCACCTGAATGTGCTTTCAAATATAAAGAATTCTTGTTTATACAGCTCAAAATTCGTGTAGAAAGCCTGTAAGTGAGGTCTATACTGCGTATGTTTACAATTGAGGCCGCATTACTCTTGCGACTTTTGTATGACTCAGTTAAAATCATCAAGGTTCTAGTACATATTTGTAAGAAAACTCTCTAGTTGTGGTAAAACTCTTAAAATACGCAAGTCGAGTGTCCAGAAATGATTAAAAACTTGGAAGAACTTCTTGAAATAAAAGTAAATAGATTCTTCCTACATTTCCTGCCGTTTGTAATCACAGACATTACCAGTGGAAAGCCGTGAAATGACCAGCAAACTGATAATATTTACAACTCCGGGCACTTTAGGGAGCGTTTTCACTTGAATGTGCTTTCAAATATTAAGAATTCTTGTTTATACAGCTCAAAATTCGTGTAGAAAGCCTGTAAGTGAGGTCTATACTGCGTATGTTTCCAATTGAGGCCGCATTACTCTGGCGACTTTTATATGACTCAGTTAAAATCATCAAGGTTCTAGTACATATTTGTAAGAAAACTCTCTAGTTGTGGTAAAACTCTTAAAATACGCAAGTAGAGTGTCCAGAAATGATTAAAAACTTGGAAGAACAACTTGAAATAAAAGTAAATAGATTCTTCCTACATTTCCTGCCGTTTGTAATCACAGACATTACCAGTGGAAATCCGTGAAATGACCAGCAAACTGATAATGTTTACAACTCCGGGCACTTTAGGGAGCGTTTTCACTTGAATGTGCTTTCAAATATTAAGAATTCTTGTTTATACAGCTCAAAATTCGTGTAGAAAGCCTGTAAGTGAGGTCTATACTGCGTATGTTTACTATTGAGGCCGCATTACTCTGGCGACTTTTGTATGACTCAGTTAAAATCCAGACGGTTCTAGTACGTATTTGTAAGAAAACTCTCTAGTTGTGGTAAAACTCTTAAAATACGCAATTAGAGTGTCCAGAAATGATTAAAATCTTGGAAGAACTTCTTGAAATAAAAGTAAATAGATTCTTCCTACATTTCCTGCCGTTTGTAATCACAGACATTAGCAGTGGAAAGCCGTGAAATGACCAGCAAACTGATAATATTTACAACTCCGGGCACTTTAGGGAGCGTTTTCACCTGAATGTGCTTTCAAATATTAAGAATTCTTGTTTATACAGCTCAAAATTCGTGTAGAAAGCCTGTAAGTGAGGTCTATACTGCGTATGTTTACAATTGAGGCCGCATTACTCTGGCGACTTTTGTATGACTCAGTTAAAATCATCAAGGTTCTAGTACATATTTGTAAGAAAACTCTCTAGTTGTGGTAAAACTCTTAAAATACGCAATTAGGGTGTCCAGAAATGATTAAAAACTTGGAAGAACAACTTGAAATAAAAGTAAATAGATTCTTCCTACATTTCCTGCCGTTTGTAATCACAGACATTACCAGTGGAAAGCCGTGAAATGACCAGCAAACTGATAATATTTACAACTCCGGGCACCTTAGGGAGCGTTTTCACCTGAATGTGCTTTCAAATATAAAGAATTCTTGTTTATACAGCTCAAAATTCGTGTAGAAAGCCTGTAAGTGAGGTCTATACTGCGTATGTTTACAATTGAGGCCGCATTACTCTTGCGACTTTTGTATGACTCAGTTAAAATCATCAAGGTTCTAGTACATATTTGTAAGAAAACTCTCTAGTTGTGGTAAAACTCTTAAAATACGCAAGTCGAGTGTCCAGAAATGATTAAAAACTTGGAAGAACTTCTTGAAATAAAAGTAAATAGATTCTTCCTACATTAACTTCCGTTTGTAATCACAGACATTACCAGTGGCAAGCCGTGAAATGACCAGCAAACTGATAATATTTACAACTCCGGGCACTTTAGGGAGCGTTTTCACCTGAATGTGCTTTCAAATATAAAGAATTCTTGTTTATACAGCTCAAAATTCGTGTAGAAAGCCTGTAAGTGAGGTCTATACTGCGTATGTTTACAATTGAGGCCGCATTACTCTTGCGACTTTTGTATGACTCAGTTAAAATCATCAAGGTTCTAGTACATATTTGTAAGAAAACTCTCTAGTTGTGGTAAAACTCTTAAAATACGCAAGTCGAGTGTCCAGAAATGATTAAAAACTTGGAAGAACTTCTTGAAATAAAAGTAAATAGATTCTTCCTACATTAACTTCCGTTTGTAATCACAGACATTACCAGTGGAAAGCCGTGAAATGACCAGCAAACTGATAATGTTTACAACTCCGGGCACTTTAGGGAGCGTTTTCACTTGAATGTGCTTTCAAATATTAAGAATTCTTGTTTATACAGCTCAAAATTCGTGTAGAAAGCCTGTAAGTGAGGTCTATACTGCGTATGTTTACTATTGAGGCCGCATTACTCTGGCGACTTTTGTATGACTCAGTTAAAATCCAGACGGTTCTAGTACGTATTTGTAAGAAAACTCTCTAGTTGTGGTAAAACTCTTAAAATACGCAATTAGAGTGTCCAGAAATGATTAAAATCTTGGAAGAACTTCTTGAAATAAAAGTAAATAGATTCTTCCTACATTTCCTGCCGTTTGTAATCACAGACATTAGCAGTGGAAAGCCGTGAAATGACCAGCAAACTGATAATATTTACAACTCCGGGCACTTTAGGGAGCGTTTTCACCTGAATGTGCTTTCAAATATTAAGAATTCTTGTTTATACAGCTCAAAATTCGTGTAGAAAGCCTGTAAGTGAGGTCTATACTGCGTATGTTTACAATTGAGGCCGCATTACTCTGGCGACTTTTGTATGACTCAGTTAAAATCATCAAGGTTCTAGTACATATTTGTAAGAAAACTCTCTAGTTGTGGTAAAACTCTTAAAATACGCAATTAGGGTGTCCAGAAATGATTAAAAACTTGGAAGAACAACTTGAAATAAAAGTAAATAGATTCTTCCTACATTTCCTGCCGTTTGTAATCACAGACATTACCAGTGGAAAGCCGTGAAATGACCAGCAAACTGATAATATTTACAACTCCGGGCACCTTAGGGAGCGTTTTCACCTGAATGTGCTTTCAAATATTAAGAATTCTTGTTTATACAGCTCAAAATTCGTGTAGAAAGCCTGTAAGTGAGGTCTATACTGCGTATGTTTACAATTGAGGCCGCATTACTCTGGCGACTTTTGTATGACTCAGTTAAAATCATCAAGGTTCTAGTACATATTTGTAAGAAAACTCTCTAGTTGTGGTAAAACTATTAAAATACGCAATTAGAGTGTCCAGAAATGATTAAAATCTTGGAAGAACTTCTTGAAATAAAAGTAAATAGATTCTTCCTACATTTCCTGCCGTTTGTAATCACAGACATTACCAGTGGAAAGCCGTGAAATGACCAGCAAACTGATAATATTTACAACTCCGGGCACTTTAGGGAGCGTTTTCACTTGAATGTGCTTTCAAATAATAGAATTCTTGTTTATACAGCTCAAAATTCGTGTAGAAAGCCTGTAAGTGAGGTCTATACTGCGTATGTTTACAATTGAGGCCGCATTACTCTGGCGACTTTTGTATGACTCAGTTAAAATCCAGACGGTTCTAGTACATATTTGTAAGAAAACTCTCTAGTTGTGGTAAAACTCTTAAAATACGCAATTAGAGTGTCCAGAAATGATTAAAAACTTGGAAGAACAACTTGAAATAAAAGTAAATAGATTCTTCCTACATTTCCTGCCGTTTGTAATCACAGACATTACCAGTGGAAAGCCGTGAAATGACCAGCAAACTGATAATATTTACAACTCCGGGCACTTTAGGGAGCGTTTTCACCTGAATGTGCTTTCAAATATTAAGAATTCTCGTTTATACAGCTCAAAATTCGTGTAGAAAGCCTGTAAGTGAGGTCTATACTGCGTATGTTTACAATTGAGGCCGCATTACTCTGGCGACTTTTATATGACTCAGTTAAAATCATCAAGGTTCTAGTACAGATTTGTAAGAAAATTCTCTAGTTGTGGTAAAACTATTAAAATACGCAATTAGAGTGTCCAGAAATGATTAAAAACTTGGAAGAACAACTTGAAATAAAAGTAAATAGATTCTTCCTACATTTCCTGCCGTTTGTAATCACAGACATTACCAGTGGAAAGCCGTGAAATGACCAGCAAACTGATAATATTTACAACTCCGGGCACTTTAGGGAGCGTTTTCACCTGAATGTGCTTTCAAATATTAAGAATTCTTGTTTATACAGCTCAAAATTCGTGTAGAAAGCCTGTAAGTGAGGTCTATACTGCGTATGTTTACAATTGAGGCCGCATTACTCTGGCGACTTTTATATGACTCAGTTGAAATCATCAAGGTTCTAGTACATATTTGTAAGAAAACTCTCTAGTTGTGGTAAAACTCTTAAAATACGCAATTAGAGTGTCCAGAAATGATTAAAAACTTGGAAGAACAACTTGAAATAAAAGTAAATAGATTCTTCCTACATTTCCTGCCGTTTGTAATCACAGACATTACCAGTGGAAAGCCGTGAAATGACCAGCAAACTGATAATGTTTACAACTCCGGGCACTTTAGGGAGCGTTTTCACTTGAATGTGCTTTCAAATATTAAGAATTCTTGTTTATACAGCTCAAAATTCGTGTAGAAAGCCTGTAAGTGAGGTCTATACTGCGTATGTTTACTATTGAGGCCGCATTACTCTGGCGACTTTTGTATGACTCAGTTAAAATCCAGACGGTTCTAGTACATATTTGTAAGAAAACTCTCTAGTTGTGGTAAAACTCTTAAAATACGCAATTAGAGTGTCCAGAAATGATTAAAAACTTGGAAGAACAACTTGAAATAAAAGTAAATAGATTCTTCCTACATTTCCTGCCATTTGTAATCACAGACATTAGCAGTGGAAAGCCGTGAAATGACCAGCAAACTGATAATATTTACAACTCCGGGCACTTTAGGGAGCGTTTTCACTTGAATGTGCTTTCAAATATTAAGAATTCTTGTTTATACAGCTCAAAATTCGTGTAGAAAGCCTGTAAGTGAGGTCTATACTGCGTATGTTTACAATTGAGGCCGCATTACTCTGGCGACTTTTGTATGACTCAGTTAAAATCATCAAGGTTCTAGTACATATTTGTAAGAAAACTCTCTAGTTGTGGTAAAACTCTTAAAATACGCAATTAGGGTGTCCAGAAATGATTAAAAACTTGGAAGAACAACTTGAAATAAAAGTAAATAGATTCTTCCTACATTTCCTGCCGTTTGTAATCACAGACATTACCAGTGGAAAGCCGTGAAATGACCAGCAAACTGATAATATTTACAACTCCGGGCACTTTAGGGAGCGTTTTCACCTGAATGTGCTTTCAAATATTAAGAATTCTTGTTTATACAGCTCAAAATTCGTGTAGAAAGCCTGTAAGTGAGGTCTATACTGCGTATGTTTACAATTGAGGCCGCATTACTCTGGCGACTTTTGTATGACTCAGTTAAAATCATCAAGGTTCTAGTACATATTTGTAAGAAAACTCTCTAGTTGTGGTAAAACTCTTAAAATACGCAATTAGAGTGTCCAGAAATGATTAAAATCTTGGAAGAACTTCTTGAAATAAAAGTAAATAGATTCTTCCTACATTTCCTGCCGTTTGTAATCACAGACATTACCAGTGGAAAGCCGTGAAATGACCAGCAAACTGATAATATTTACAACTCCGGGCACTTTAGGGAGCGTTTTCACTTGAATGTGCTTTCAAATATTAAGAATTCTTGTTTATACAGCTCAAAATTCGTGTAGAAAGCCTGTAAGTGAGGTCTATACTGCGTATGTTTACAATTGAGGCCGCATTACTCTGGCGACTTTTGTATGACTCAGTTAAAATCATCAAGGTTCTAGTACATATTTGTAAGAAAACTCTCTAGTTGTGGTAAAACTCTTAAAATACGCCATTAGAGTGTCCAGAAATGATTAAAAACTTGGAAGAACTTCTTGAAATAAAAGTAAATAAATTCTTGCTACATTTCCTGCCGTTTTTAATCACAGACATTACCAGTGGAAAGCCGTGAAATGACCAGCAAACTGATAATATTTACAACTCCGGGCACTTTAGGGAGCGTTTTCACCTGAATGTGCTTTCAAATATTAAGAATTCTTGTTTATACAGCTCAAAATTCGTGTAGAAAGCCTGTAAGTGAGGTCTATACTGCGTATGTTTACAATTGAGTCCGCATTACTCTGGCGACTTTTGTATGACTCAGTTAAAATCCAGACGGTTCTAGTACATATTTGTAAGAAAACTCTCTAGTTGTGGTAAAACTCTTAAAATACGCAATTAGAGTGTCCAGAAATGATTAAAAACTTGGAAGAACTTCTTGAAATAAAAGTAAATAGATTCTTCCTACATTTCCTGCCGTTTGTAATCACAGACATTACCACAGGAAAGCCGTGAAATGACCAGCAAACTGATAATATTTACAACTCCGGGCACTTTAGGGAGCGTTATCACTTGAATTTGCTTTCAAATATTAAGAATTCTTGTTTATACAGCTCAAAATTCGTGTAGAAAGCCTGTAAGTGAGGTCTATACTGTGTATGTTTACAATAGAGGCCGCATTACTCTGCCGACTTTTGTATGACAAAGTTAAAATCCAGACGGTTCTAGAACATATTTGTAAGAAAACTCTCTACTTGTGGTAAAACTCTTAAAATACGCAAGTAGAGTGTCCAGAAATGATTAAAAACTTTGAAGAACAACTTGAAATAAAAGTAAATAGATTCTTCCTAGATTTCCTGCCGTTTGTAATCACAGACATTACCACTGGAAAGCCGTGAATTGACCAGCAAACTGATAATATTTACAACTCCGGGCACTTTAGGGAACGTTTTCTCTTGAATTTGCTTTCAAATATTAAGAATTATTGTTTATACAGCTGAAAATTCGTGTAGAAAGCCCGTAAGTGAGGTCTATACTGCGTATGTTTACAATTGAGGCCGCATTACTCTGGCGACTTTTGTATGACTCAGTTAAAATCCAGACGGTTCTAGAACATATTTGTAAGAAAACTCTCTAGTTGTGGTAAAACTCTTAAAATACACAAGTAGAGTGTCCAGAAATGATTAAAAACTTGGAAGAACCACTTGAAATAAAAGTAAATAGATTCTTCCTACATGTCCTGCCATTTGTAATCACAGACATTACCAGTGGAAAGCCGTGAAATGACCAGCAAACTGATAATATTTACAACTCCGGGCACTTTAGGGAGCGTTTTCACCTGAATGTGCTTTCAAATATTAAGAATTCTCGTTTATACAGCTCAAAATTCGTGTAGAAAGCCTGTAAGTGAGGTCTATACTGCGTATGTTTACAATTGAGGCCGCATTACTCTGGCGACTTTTATATGACTCAGTTAAAATCATCAAGGTTCTAGTACAGATTTGTAAGAAAATTCTCTAGTTGTGGTAAATCTATTAAAATACGCAATTAGAGTGTCCAGAAATGATTAAAAACTTGGAAGAACAACTTGAAATAAAAGTAAATAGATTCTTCCTACATTTCCTGCCGTTTGTAATCACAGACATTACCAGTGGAAAGCCGTGAAATGACCAGCAAACTGATAATATTTACAACTCCGGGCACTTTAGGGAGCGTTTTCACCTGAATGTGCTTTCAAATATTAAGAATTCTTGTTTATACAGCTCAAAATTCGTGTAGAAAGCCTGTAAGTGAGGTCTATACTGCGTATGTTTCCAATTGAGGCCGCATTACTCTGGCGACTTTTATATGACTCAGTTAAAATCATCAAGGTTCTAGTACATATTTGTAAGAAAACTCTCTAGTTGTGGTAAAACTCTTAAAATACGCAATTAGAGTGTCCAGAAATGATTAAAAACTTGGAAGAACAACTTGAAATAAAAGTAAATAGATTCTTCCTACATTTCCTGCCGTTTGTAATCACAGACATTACCAGTGGAAAGCCGTGAAATGACCAGCAAACTGATAATGTTTACAACTCCGGGCACTTTAGGGAGCGTTTTCACTTGAATGTGCTTTCAAATATTAAGAATTCTTGTTTATACAGCTCAAAATTCGTGTAGAAAGCCTGTAAGTGAGGTCTATACTGCGTATGTTTACTATTGAGGCCGCATTACTCTGGCGACTTTTGTATGACTCAGTTAAAATCCAGACGGTTCTAGTACATATTTGTAAGAAAACTCTCTAGTTGTGGTAAAACTCTTAAAATACGCAATTAGAGTGTCCAGAAATGATTAAAAACTTGGAAGAACAACTTGAAATAAAAGTAAATAGATTCTTCCTACATTTCCTGCCATTTGTAATCACAGACATTAGCAGTGGAAAGCCGTGAAATGACCAGCAAACTGATAATATTTACAACTCCGGGCACTTTAGGGAGCGTTTTCACCTGAATGTGCTTTCAAATATTAAGAATTCTTGTTTATACAGCTCAAAATTCGTGTAGAAAGCCTGTAAGTGAGGTCTATACTGCGTATGTTTACAATTGAGGCTGCATTACTCTGGCGACTTTTGTATGACTCAGTTAAAATCATCAAGGTTCTAGTACATATTTGTAAGAAAACTCTCTAGTTGTGGTAAAACTCTTAAAATACGCAATTAGAGTGTCCAGAAATGATTAAAATCTTGGAAGAACTTCTTGAAATAAAAGTAAATAGATTCTTCCTACATTTCCTGCCGTTTGTAATCACAGACATTACCAGTGGAAAGCCGTGAAATGACCAGCAAACTGATAATATTTACAACTCCGGGCACTTTAGGGAGCGTTTTCACTTGAATGTGCTTTCAAATATTAAGAATTCTTGTTTATACAGCTCAAAATTCGTGTAGAAAGCCTGTAAGTGAGGTCTATACTGCGTATGTTTACAATTGAGGCCGCATTACTCTGGCGACTTTTGTATGACTCAGTTAAAATCATCAAGGTTCTAGTACATATTTGTAAGAAAACTCTCTAGTTGTGGTAAAACTCTTAAAATACGCCATTAGAGTGTCCAGAAATGATTAAAAACTTGGAAGAACTTCTTGAAATAAAAGTAAATAAATTCTTGCTACATTTCCTGCCGTTTTTAATCACAGACATTACCAGTGGAAAGCCGTGAAATGACCAGCAAACTGATAATATTTACAACTCCGGGCACTTTAGGGAGCGTTTTCACCTGAATGTGCTTTCAAATATTAAGAATTCTTGTTTATACAGCTCAAAATTCGTGTAGAAAGCCTGTAAGTGAGGTCTATACTGCGTATGTTTACAATTGAGTCCGCATTACTCTGGCGACTTTTGTATGACTCAGTTAAAATCCAGACGGTTCTAGTACATATTTGTAAGAAAACTCTCTAGTTGTGGTAAAACTCTTAAAATACGCAATTAGAGTGTCCAGAAATGATTAAAAACTTGGAAGAACTTCTTGAAATAAAAGTAAATAGATTCTTCCTACATTTCCTGCCGTTTGTAATCACAGACATTACCACAGGAAAGCCGTGAAATGACCAGCAAACTGATAATATTTACAACTCCGGGCACTTTAGGGAGCGTTATCACTTGAATTTGCTTTCAAATATTAAGAATTCTTGTTTATACAGCTCAAAATTCGTGTAGAAAGCCTGTAAGTGAGGTCTATACTGTGTATGTTTACAATAGAGGCCGCATTACTCTGCCGACTTTTGTATGACAAAATTAAAATCCAGACGGTTCTAGAACATATTTGTAAGAAAACTCTCTACTTGTGGTAAAACTCTTAAAATACGCAAGTAGAGTGTCCAGAAATGATTAAAAACTTTGAAGAACAACTTGAAATAAAAGTAAATAGATTCTTTCTAGATTTCCTGCCGTTTGTAATCACAGACATTACCACTGGAAAGCCGTGAATTGACCAGCAAACTGATAATATTTACAACTCCGGGCACTTTAGGGAACGTTTTCTCTTGAATTTGCTTTCAAATATTAAGAATTATTGTTTATACAGCTGAAAATTCGTGTAGAAAGCCCGTAAGTGAGGTCTATACTGCGTATGTTTACAATTGAGGCCGCATTACTCTGGCGACTTTTGTATGACTCAGTTAAAATCCAGACGGTTCTAGAACATATTTGTAAGAAAACTCTCTAGTTGTGGTAAAACTCTTAAAATACACAAGTAGAGTGTCCAGAAATGATTAAAAACTTGGAAGAACCACTTGAAATAAAAGTAAATAGATTCTTCCTACATGTCCTGCCATTTGTAATCACAGACATTACCAGTGGAAAGCCGTGAAATGACCAGCAAACTGATAATATTTACAACTCCGGGCACCTTAGGGAGCGTTTTCACCTGAGTGTGCTTTCAAATATTAAGAATTCTTGTTTATACAGCTCAAAATTCGTGTAGAAAGCCTGTAAGTGAGGTCTATACTGCGTATGTTTACAATTGAGGCCGCATTACTCTGGCGACTTTTGTATGACTCAGTTAAAATCCAGACGGTTCTAGTACGTATTTGTAAGAAAACTCTCTAGTTGTGGTAAAACTCTTAAAATACGCAATTAGAGTGTCCAGAAATGATTAAAAACTTGGAAGAACTTCTTGAAATAAAAGTAAATAGATTCTTCCTTCATTTCCTGCCGTTTGTAATCACAGACATTACCACAGGAAAGCCGTGAAATGACCAGCAAACTGATAATATTTACAACTCCGGGCACTTTAGGGAGCGTTATCACTTGAATTTGCTTTCAAATATTAAGAATTCTTGTTTATACAGCTCAAAATTCGTGTAGAAAGCCTGTAAGTGAGGTCTATACTGCGTATGTTTACAATAGAGGCCGCATTACTCTGCCGACTTTTGTATGACAAAGTTAAAATCCAGACGGTTCTAGAACATATTTGTAAGAAAACTCTCTACTTGTGGTAAAACTCTTAAAATACGCAAGTAGAGTGTCCAGAAATGATTAAAAACTTGGAAGAACTTCTTGAAATAAAAGTAAATAGATTCTTCCTACATTTCCTGCTGTTTCTAATCACAGACATTACCAGTGGAAAGCCGTGAAATGACCAGCAAACTGATAATATTTACAACTCCGGGCACCTTAGGGAGCGTTTTCACCGGAGTGTGCTTTCAAATATTAAGAATTCTTGTTTATACAGCTCAAAATTCGTGTAGAAAGCCTGTAAGTGAGGTCTATACTGCGTATGGTTACAATTGAGGCCGCATTACTCTGGCGACTTTTGTATGACTCAGTTAAAATCATCAAGGTTCTAGTACATATTTGTAAGAAAACTCTCTAGTTGTGGTAAAACTCTTAAAATACGCAATTAGAGTGTCCAGAAATGATTAAAAACTTGGAAGAACAACTTGAAATAAAAGTAAATAGATTCTTCCTACATTTCCTGCCGTTTGTAATCACAGACATTACCAGTGGAAAGCCGTGAAATGACCAGCAAACTGATAATATTTACAACTCCGGGCACTTTAGGGAGCGTTTTCACTTGAATGTGCTTTCAAATATTAAGAATTCTTGTTTATACAGCTCAAAATTCGTGTAGAAAGCCTGTAAGAGAGGTCTATACTGTGTATGTTTACAATTGAGGCCGCATTACTCTGGCGACTTTTGTATGACTCAGTTAAAATCCAGACGGTTCTAGTACGTATTTGTAAGAAAACTCTCTAGTTGTGGTAAAACTCTTAAAATACGCCATTAGAGTGTCCAGAAATGATTAAAAACTTGGAAGAACTTCTTGAAATAAAAGTAAATAAATTCTTGCTACATTTCCTGCCGTTTTTAATCACAGACATTACCAGTGGAAAGCCGTGAAATGACCAGCAAACTGATAATATTTACAACTCCGGGCACTTTAGGGAGCGTTTTCACCTGAATGTGCTTTCAAATATTAAGAATTCTTGTTTATACAGCTCAAAATTCGTGTAGAAAGCCTGTAAGTGAGGTCTATACTGCGTATGTTTACAATTGAGGCCGCATTACTCTTGCGACTTTTGTATGACTCAGTTAAAATCATCAAGGTTCTAGTACATATTTGTAAGAAAACTCTCTAGTTGTGGTAAAACTCTTAAAATACGCAAGTCGAGTGTCCAGAAATGATTAAAAACTTGGAAGAACTTCTTGAAATAAAAGTAAATAGATTCTTCCTACATTTCCTGCCGTTTGTAATCACAGACATTAGCAGTGGAAAGCCGTGAAATGACCAGCAAACTGATAATATTTACAACTCCGGGCACCTTAGGGAGCGTTTTCACCGGAGTGTGCTTTCAAATATTAAGAATTCTCGTTTATACAGCTCAAAATTCGTGTAGAAAGCCTGTAAGTGAGGTCTATACTGCGTATGTTTACAATTGAGGCCGCATTACTCTGGCGACTTTTATATGACTCAGTTAAAATCATCAAGGTTCTAGTACAGATTTGTAAGAAAATTCTCTAGTTGTGGTAAAACTATTAAAATACGCAATTAGAGTGTCCAGAAATGATTAAAAACTTGGAAGAACAACTTGAAATAAAAGTAAATAGATTCTTCCTACATTTCCTGCCGTTTGTAATCACAGACATTACCAGTGGAAAGCCGTGAAATGACCAGCAAACTGATAATATTTACAACTCCGGGCACTTTAGGGAGCGTTTTCACCTGAATGTGCTTTCAAATATTAAGAATTCTTGTTTATACAGCTCAAAATTCGTGTAGAAAGCCTGTAAGTGAGGTCTATACTGCGTATGTTTACAATTGAGGCCGCATTACTCTGGCGACTTTTATATGACTCAGTTAAAATCATCAAGGTTCTAGTACATATTTGTAAGAAAACTCTCTAGTTGTGGTAAAACTCTTAAAATACGCAATTAGAGTGTCCAGAAATGATTAAAAACTTGGAAGAACAACTTGAAATAAAAGTAAATAGATTCTTCCTACATTTCCTGCCGTTTGTAATCACAGACATTACCAGTGGAAAGCCGTGAAATGACCAGCAAACTGATAATGTTTACAACTCCGGGCACTTTAGGGAGCGTTTTCACTTGAATGTGCTTTCAAATATTAAGAATTCTTGTTTATACAGCTCAAAATTCGTGTAGAAAGCCTGTAAGTGAGGTCTATACTGCGTATGTTTACTATTGAGGCCGCATTACTCTGGCGACTTTTGTATGACTCAGTTAAAATCCAGACGGTTCTAGTACATATTTGTAAGAAAACTCTCTAGTTGTGGTAAAACTCTTAAAATACGCAATTAGAGTGTCCAGAAATGATTAAAAACTTGGAAGAACAACTTGAAATAAAAGTAAATAGATTCTTCCTACATTTCCTGCCATTTGTAATCACAGACATTAGCAGTGGAAAGCCGTGAAATGACCAGCAAATTGATAATATTTACAACTCCGGGCACCTAAGGGAGCGTTTTCACCTGAATGTGCTTTCAAATATTAAGAATTCTTGTTTATACAGCTCAAAATTCGTGTAGAAAGCCTGTAAGTGAGGTCTATACTGCGTATGTTTACAATTGAGGCCGCATTACTCTGGCGACTTTTGTATGACTCAGTTAAAATCATCAAGGTTCTAGTACATATTTGTAAGAAAACTCTCTAGTTGTGGTAAAACTCTTAAAATACGCAATTAGGGTGTCCAGAAATGATTAAAAACTTGGAAGAACAACTTGAAATAAAAGTAAATAGATTCTTCCTACATTTCCTGCCGTTTGTAATCACAGACATTACCAGTGGAAAGCCGTGAAATGACCAGCAAACTGATAATATTTACAACTCCGGGCACTTTAGGGAGCGTTTTCACCTGAATGTGCTTTCAAATATTAAGAATTCTTGTTTATACAGCTCAAAATTCGTGTAGAAAGCCTGTAAGTGAGGTCTATACTGCGTATGTTTACAATTGAGGCCGCATTACTCTGGCGACTTTTGTATGACTCAGTTAAAATCATCAAGGTTCTAGTACATATTTGTAAGAAAACTCTCTAGTTGTGGTAAAACTCTTAAAATACGCAATTAGAGTGTCCAGAAATGATTAAAATCTTGGAAGAACTTCTTGAAATAAAAGTAAATAGATTCTTCCTACATTTCCTGCCGTTTGTAATCACAGACATTACCAGTGGAAAGCCGTGAAATGACCAGCAAACTGATAATATTTACAACTCCGGGCACTTTAGGGAGCGTTTTCACTTGAATGTGCTTTCAAATATTAAGAATTCTTGTTTATACAGCTCAAAATTCGTGTAGAAAGCCTGTAAGTGAGGTCTATACTGCGTATGTTTACAATTGAGGCCGCATTACTCTGGCGACTTTTGTATGACTCAGTTAAAATCATCAAGGTTCTAGTACATATTTGTAAGAAAACTCTCTAGTTGTGGTAAAACTCTTAAAATACGCCATTAGAGTGTCCAGAAATGATTAAAAACTTGGAAGAACTTCTTGAAATAAAAGTAAATAAATTCTTGCTACATTTCCTGCCGTTTTTAATCACAGACATTACCAGTGGAAAGCCGTGAAATGACCAGCAAACTGATAATATTTACAACTCCGGGCACTTTAGGGAGCGTTTTCACCTGAATGTGCTTTCAAATATTAAGAATTCTTGTTTATACAGCTCAAAATTCGTGTAGAAAGCCTGTAAGTGAGGTCTATACTGCGTATGTTTACAATTGAGTCCGCATTACTCTGGCGACTTTTGTATGACTCAGTTAAAATCCAGACGGTTCTAGTACATATTTGTAAGAAAACTCTCTAGTTGTGGTAAAACTCTTAAAATACGCAATTAGAGTGTCCAGAAATGATTAAAAACTTGGAAGAACTTCTTGAAATAAAAGTAAATAGATTCTTCCTACATTTCCTGCCGTTTGTAATCACAGACATTACCACAGGAAAGCCGTGAAATGACCAGCAAACTGATAATATTTACAACTCCGGGCACTTTAGGGAGCGTTATCACTTGAATTTGCTTTCAAATATTAAGAATTCTTGTTTATACAGCTCAAAATTCGTGTAGAAAGCCTGTAAGTGAGGTCTATACTGTGTATGTTTACAATAGAGGCCGCATTACTCTGCCGACTTTTGTATGACAAAGTTAAAATCCAGACGGTTCTAGAACATATTTGTAAGAAAACTCTCTACTTGTGGTAAAACTCTTAAAATACGCAAGTAGAGTGTCCAGAAATGATTAAAAACTTTGAAGAACAACTTGAAATAAAAGTAAATAGATTCTTTCTAGATTTCCTGCCGTTTGTAATCACAGACATTACCACTGGAAAGCCGTGAATTGACCAGCAAACTGATAATATTTACAACTCCGGGCACTTTAGGGAACGTTTTCTCTTGAATTTGCTTTCAAATATTAAGAATTATTGTTTATACAGCTGAAAATTCGTGTAGAAAGCCCGTAAGTGAGGTCTATACTGCGTATGTTTACAATTGAGGCCGCATTACTCTGGCGACTTTTGTATGACTCAGTTAAAATCCAGACGGTTCTAGAACATATTTGTAAGAAAACTCTCTAGTTGTGGTAAAACTCTTAAAATACACAAGTAGAGTGTCCAGAAATGATTAAAAACTTGGAAGAACCACTTGAAATAAAAGTAAATAGATTCTTCCTACATGTCCTGCCATTTGTAATCACAGACATTACCAGTGGAAAGCCGTGAAATGACCAGCAAACTGATAATATTTACAACTCCGGGCACCTTAGGGAGCGTTTTCACCTGAGTGTGCTTTCAAATATTAAGAATTCTTGTTTATACAGCTCAAAATTCGTGTAGAAAGCCTGTAAGTGAGGTCTATACTGCGTATGTTTACAATTGAGGCCGCATTACTCTGGCGACTTTTGTATGACTCAGTTAAAATCCAGACGGTTCTAGTACGTATTTGTAAGAAAACTCTCTAGTTGTGGTAAAACTCTTAAAATACGCAATTAGAGTGTCCAGAAATGATTAAAAACTTGGAAGAACTTCTTGAAATAAAAGTAAATAGATTCTTCCTTCATTTCCTGCCGTTTGTAATCACAGACATTACCACAGGAAAGCCGTGAAATGACCAGCAAACTGATAATATTTACAACTCCGGGCACTTTAGGGAGCGTTATCACTTGAATTTGCTTTCAAATATTAAGAATTCTTGTTTATACAGCTCAAAATTCGTGTAGAAAGCCTGTAAGTGAGGTCTATACTGCGTATGTTTACAATAGAGGCTGCATTACTCTGCCGACTTTTGTATGACAAAGTTAAAATCCAGACGGTTCTAGAACATATTTGTAAGAAAACTCTCTACTTGTGGTAAAACTCTTAAAATACGCAAGTAGAGTGTCCAGAAATGATTAAAAACTTGGAAGAACTTCTTGAAATAAAAGTAAATAGATTCTTCCTACATTTCCTGCTGTTTGTAATCACAGACATTACCAGTGGAAAGCCGTGAAATGACCAGCAAACTGATAATATTTACAACTCCGGGCACCTTAGGGAGCGTTTTCACCGGAGTGTGCTTTCAAATATTAAGAATTCTTGTTTATACAGCTCAAAATTCGTGTAGAAAGCCTGTAAGTGAGGTCTATACTGCGTATGGTTACAATTGAGGCCGCATTACTCTGGCGACTTTTGTATGACTCAGTTAAAATCATCAAGGTTCTAGTACATATTTGTAAGAAAACTCTCTAGTTGTGGTAAAACTCTTAAAATACGCAATTAGAGTGTCCAGAAATGATTAAAAACTTGGAAGAACAACTTGAAATAAAAGTAAATAGATTCTTCCTACATTTCCTGCCGTTTGTAATCACAGACATTACCAGTGGAAAGCCGTGAAATGACCAGCAAACTGATAATGTTTACAACTCCGGGCACTTTAGGGAGCGTTTTCACTTGAATGTGCTTTCAAATATTAAGAATTCTTGTTTATACAGCTCAAAATTCGTGTAGAAAGCCTGTAAGTGAGGTCTATACTGCGTATGTTTACTATTGAGGCCGCATTACTCTGGCGACTTTTGTATGACTCAGTTAAAATCCAGACGGTTCTAGTACATATTTGTAAGAAAACTCTCTAGTTGTGGTAAAACTCTTAAAATACGCAATTAGAGTGTCCAGAAATGATTAAAAACTTGGAAGAACAACTTGAAATAAAAGTAAATAGATTCTTCCTACATTTCCTGCCATTTGTAATCACAGACATTAGCAGTGGAAAGCCGTGAAATGACCAGCAAATTGATAATATTTACAACTCCGGGCACCTAAGGGAGCGTTTTCACCTGAATGTGCTTTCAAATATTAAGAATTCTTGTTTATACAGCTCAAAATTCGTGTAGAAAGCCTGTAAGTGAGGTCTATACTGCGTATGTTTACAATTGAGGCCGCATTACTCTGGCGACTTTTGTATGACTCAGTTAAAATCATCAAGGTTCTAGTACATATTTGTAAGAAAACTCTCTAGTTGTGGTAAAACTCTTAAAATACGCAATTAGGGTGTCCAGAAATGATTAAAAACTTGGAAGAACAACTTGAAATAAAAGTAAATAGATTCTTCCTACATTTCCTGCCGTTTGTAATCACAGACATTACCAGTGGAAAGCCGTGAAATGACCAGCAAACTGATAATATTTACAACTCCGGGCACTTTAGGGAGCGTTTTCACCTGAATGTGCTTTCAAATATTAAGAATTCTTGTTTATACAGCTCAAAATTCGTGTAGAAAGCCTGTAAGTGAGGTCTATACTGCGTATGTTTACAATTGAGGCCGCATTACTCTGGCGACTTTTGTATGACTCAGTTAAAATCATCAAGGTTCTAGTACATATTTGTAAGAAAACTCTCTAGTTGTGGTAAAACTCTTAAAATACGCAATTAGAGTGTCCAGAAATGATTAAAATCTTGGAAGAACTTCTTGAAATAAAAGTAAATAGATTCTTCCTACATTTCCTGCCGTTTGTAATCACAGACATTACCAGTGGAAAGCCGTGAAATGACCAGCAAACTGATAATATTTACAACTCCGGGCACTTTAGGGAGCGTTTTCACTTGAATGTGCTTTCAAATATTAAGAATTCTTGTTTATACAGCTCAAAATTCGTGTAGAAAGCCTGTAAGTGAGGTCTATACTGCGTATGTTTACAATTGAGGCCGCATTACTCTGGCGACTTTTGTATGACTCAGTTAAAATCATCAAGGTTCTAGTACATATTTGTAAGAAAACTCTCTAGTTGTGGTAAAACTCTTAAAATACGCCATTAGAGTGTCCAGAAATGATTAAAAACTTGGAAGAACTTCTTGAAATAAAAGTAAATAAATTCTTGCTACATTTCCTGCCGTTTTTAATCACAGACATTACCAGTGGAAAGCCGTGAAATGACCAGCAAACTGATAATATTTACAACTCCGGGCACTTTAGGGAGCGTTTTCACCTGAATGTGCTTTCAAATATTAAGAATTCTTGTTTATACAGCTCAAAATTCGTGTAGAAAGCCTGTAAGTGAGGTCTATACTGCGTATGTTTACAATTGAGTCCGCATTACTCTGGCGACTTTTGTATGACTCAGTTAAAATCCAGACGGTTCTAGTACATATTTGTAAGAAAACTCTCTAGTTGTGGTAAAACTCTTAAAATACGCAATTAGAGTGTCCAGAAATGATTAAAAACTTGGAAGAACTTCTTGAAATAAAAGTAAATAGATTCTTCCTACATTTCCTGCCGTTTGTAATCACAGACATTACCACAGGAAAGCCGTGAAATGACCAGCAAACTGATAATATTTACAACTCCGGGCACTTTAGGGAGCGTTATCACTTGAATTTGCTTTCAAATATTAAGAATTCTTGTTTATACAGCTCAAAATTCGTGTAGAAAGCCTGTAAGTGAGGTCTATACTGTGTATGTTTACAATAGAGGCCGCATTACTCTGCCGACTTTTGTATGACAAAGTTAAAATCCAGACGGTTCTAGAACATATTTGTAAGAAAACTCTCTACTTGTGGTAAAACTCTTAAAATACGCAAGTAGAGTGTCCAGAAATGATTAAAAACTTTGAAGAACAACTTGAAATAAAAGTAAATAGATTCTTTCTAGATTTCCTGCCGTTTGTAATCACAGACATTACCACTGGAAAGCCGTGAATTGACCAGCAAACTGATAATATTTACAACTCCGGGCACTTTAGGGAACGTTTTCTCTTGAATTTGCTTTCAAATATTAAGAATTATTGTTTATACAGCTGAAAATTCGTGTAGAAAGCCCGTAAGTGAGGTCTATACTGCGTATGTTTACAATTGAGGCCGCATTACTCTGGCGACTTTTGTATGACTCAGTTAAAATCCAGACGGTTCTAGAACATATTTGTAAGAAAACTCTCTAGTTGTGGTAAAACTCTTAAAATACACAAGTAGAGTGTCCAGAAATGATTAAAAACTTGGAAGAACCACTTGAAATAAAAGTAAATAGATTCTTCCTACATGTCCTGCCATTTGTAATCACAGACATTACCAGTGGAAAGCCGTGAAATGACCAGCAAACTGATAATATTTACAACTCCGGGCACCTTAGGGAGCGTTTTCACCTGAGTGTGCTTTCAAATATTAAGAATTCTTGTTTATACAGCTCAAAATTCGTGTAGAAAGCCTGTAAGTGAGGTCTATACTGCGTATGTTTACAATTGAGGCCGCATTACTCTGGCGACTTTTGTATGACTCAGTTAAAATCCAGACGGTTCTAGTACGTATTTGTAAGAAAACTCTCTAGTTGTGGTAAAACTCTTAAAATACGCAATTAGAGTGTCCAGAAATGATGAAAAACTTGGAAGAACTTCTTGAAATAAAAGTAAATAGATTCTTCCTTCATTTCCTGCCGTTTGTAATCACAGACATTACCACAGGAAAGCCGTGAAATGACCAGCAAACTGATAATATTTACAACTCCGGGCACTTTAGGGAGCGTTATCACTTGAATTTGCTTTCAAATATTAAGAATTCTTGTTTATACAGCTCAAAATTCGTGTAGAAAGCCTGTAAGTGAGGTCTATACTGCGTATGTTTACAATAGAGGCCGCATTACTCTGCCGACTTTTGTATGACAAAGTTAAAATCCAGACGGTTCTAGAACATATTTGTAAGAAAACTCTCTACTTGTGGTAAAACTCTTAAAATACGCAAGTAGAGTGTCCAGAAATGATTAAAAACTTGGAAGAACTTCTTGAAATAAAAGTAAATAGATTCTTCCTACATTTCCTGCTGTTTGTAATCACAGACATTACCAGTGGAAAGCCGTGAAATGACCAGCAAACTGATAATATTTACAACTCCGGGCACCTTAGGGAGCGTTTTCACCGGAGTGTGCTTTCAAATATTAAGAATTCTTGTTTATACAGCTCAAAATTCGTGTAGAAAGCCTGTAAGTGAGGTCTATACTGCGTATGGTTACAATTGAGGCCGCATTACTCTGGCGACTTTTGTATGACTCAGTTAAAATCATCAAGGTTCTAGTACATATTTGTAAGAAAACTCTCTAGTTGTGGTAAAACTCTTAAAATACGCAATTAGAGTGTCCAGAAATGATTAAAAACTTGGAAGAACAACTTGAAATAAAAGTAAATAGATTCTTCCTACATTTCCTGCCGTTTGTAATCACAGACATTACCAGTGGAAAGCCGTGAAATGACCAGCAAACTGATAATATTTACAACTCCGGGCACTTTAGGGAGCGTTTTCACTTGAATGTGCTTTCAAATATTAAGAATTCTTGTTTATACAGCTCAAAATTCGTGTAGAAAGCCTGTAAGAGAGGTCTATACTGTGTATGTTTACAATTGAGGCCGCATTACTCTGGCGACTTTTGTATGACTCAGTTAAAATCCAGACGGTTCTAGTACGTATTTGTAAGAAAACTCTCTAGTTGTGGTAAAACTCTTAAAATACGCCATTAGAGTGTCCAGAAATGATTAAAAACTTGGAAGAACTTCTTGAAATAAAAGTAAATAAATTCTTGCTACATTTCCTGCCGTTTTTAATCACAGACATTACCAGTGGAAAGCCGTGAAATGACCAGCAAACTGATAATATTTACAACTCCGGGCACTTTAGGGAGCGTTTTCACCTGAATGTGCTTTCAAATATTAAGAATTCTTGTTTATACAGCTCAAAATTCGTGTAGAAAGCCTGTAAGTGAGGTCTATACTGCGTATGTTTACAATTGAGGCCGCATTACTCTGGCGACTTTTGTATGACTCAGTTAAAATCATCAAGGTTCTAGTACATATTTGTAAGAAAACTCTCTAGTTGTGGTAAAACTCTTAAAATACGCAATTAGAGTGTCCAGAAATGATTAAAAACTTGGAAGAACTTCTTGAAATAAAAGTAAATAAATTCTTCCTACATTTCCTGCCGTTTGTAATCACAGACATTACCAGTGGAAAGCCGTGAAATGACCAGCAAAATGATAATATTTACAACTCCGGGCACTTTAGGGAGCGTTTTCACCTGAATGTGCTTTCAAATATTAAGAATTCTTGTTTATACAGCTCAAAATTCGTGTAGAAAGCCTGTAAGTGAGGTCTATACTGCGTATGTTTACAATTGAGGCCGCATTACTCTGGCGACTTTTGTATGACTCAGTTAAAATCATCAAGGTTCTAGTACATATTTGTAAGAAAACTCTCTAGTTGTGGTAAAACTCTTAAAATACGCAATTAGAGTGTCCAGAAATGATTAAAAACTTGGAAGAACTTCTTGAAATAAAAGTAAATAGATTCTTCCTACATTTCCTGCCGTTTGTAATCACAGACATTACCAGTGGAAAGCCGTGAAATGACCAGCAAACTGATAATATTTACAACTCCGGGCACCTTAGGGAGCGTTTTCACCGGAGTGTGCTTTCAAATATTAAGAATTCTTGTTTATACAGCTCAAAATTCGTGTAGAAAGCCTGTAAGTGAGGTCTATACTGCGTATGTTTACAATTGAGGCCGCATTACTCTGGCGACTTTTGTATGACTCAGTTAAAATCATCAAGGTTCTAGTACATATTTGTAAGAAAACTCTCTAGTTGTGGTAAAACTCTTAAAATACGCAATTAGAGTGTCCAGAAATGATTAAAAACTTGGAAGAACTTCTTGAAATAAAAGTAAATAAATTCTTCCTACATTTCCTGCCGTTTGTAATCACAGACATTACCAGTGGTAAGCTGTGAAATGACCAGCAAAATGATAATATTTACAACTCCGGGCACTTTAGGGAGCGTTTTCACCTGAATGTGCTTTCAAATATTAAGGATTCTTGTTTATACAGCTCAAAATTCGTGTAGAAAGCCTGTAAGTGAGGTCTATACTGCGTATGTTTACAATTGAGGCCGCATTACTCTGGCGACTTTTGTATGACTCAGTTAAAATCCAGACGGTTCTAGTACGTATTTGTAAGAAAACTCTCTAGTTGTGGTAAAACTCTTAAAATACGCAATTAGAGTGTCCAGAAATGATTAAAATCTTGGAAGAACTTCTTGAAATAAAAGTAAATAGATTCTTCCTACATTTCCTGCCGTTTGTAATCACAGACATTACCAGTGGAAAGCCGTGAAATGACCAGCAAACTGATAATATTTACAACTCCGGGCACTTTAGGGAGCGTTTTCACTTGAATGTGCTTTCAAATATTAAGAATTCTTGTTTATACAGCTCAAAATTCGTGTAGAAAGCCTGTAAGTGAGGTCTATACTGCGTATGTTTACAATTGAGGCCGCATTACTCTGGCGACTTTTGTATGACTCAGTTAAAATCCAGACGGTTCTAGTACGTATTTGTAAGAAAACTCTCCAGTTGTGGTAAAACTCTTAAAATACGCAATTAGAGTGTCCAGAAATGATTAAAAACTTGGAAGAACAACTTGAAATAAAAGTAAATAGATTCTTCCTACATTTCCTGCCGTTTGTACTCACAGACATTACCAGTGGAAAGCCGTGAAATGACCAGCAAACTGATAATATTTACAACTCCGGGCACTTTAGGGAGCGTTTTCACCTGAATGTGCTTTCAAATATTAAGAATTCTTGTTTATACAGCTCAAAATTCGTGTAGAAAGCCTGTAAGTGAGGTCTATACTGCGTATGTTTACAATTGAGGCCGCATTACTCTGGCGACTTTTGTATGACTCAGTTAAAATCATCAAGGTTCTAGTACATATTTGTAAGAAAACTCTCTAGTTGTGGTAAAACTCTTAAAATACGCAATTAGAGTGTCCAGAAATGATTAAAAACTTGGAAGAACTTCTTGAAATGAAAGTAAATAGATTCTTCCTACATTTCCTGCCGTTTGTAATCACAGACATTACCAGTGGAAAGCCGTGAAATGACCAGCAAACTGATAATATTTACAACTCCGGGCACTTTAGGGAGCGTTTTCACCTGAATGTGCTTTCAAATATTAAGAATTCTTGTTTATACAGCTCAAAATTCGTGTAGAAAGCCTGTAAGTGAGGTATATACTGCGTATGTTTACAATTGAGGCCGCATTACTCTGGCGACTTTTGTATGACTCAGTTAAAATCATCAAGGTTCTAGTACATATTTGTAAGAAAACTCTCTAGTTGTGGTAAAACTCTTAAAATACGCAAGTCGAGTGTCCAGAAATGATTAAAAACTTGGAAGAACTTCTTGAAATAAAAGTAAATAGATTCTTCCTACATTTCCTGCCGTTTGTAATCACAGACATTACCAGTGGAAAGCCGTGAAATGACCAGCAAACTGATAATATTTACAACTCCGGGCACTTTAGGGAGCGTTTTCACCTGAATGTGCTTTCAAATATTAAGAATTCTTGTTTATACAGCTCAAAATTCGTGTAGAAAGCCTGTAAGTGAGGTCTATACTGCGTATGTTTACTATTGAGGCCGCATTACTCTGGCGACTTTTGTATGACTCAGTTAAAATCCAGACGGTTCTAGTACGTATTTGTAAGAAAACTCTCTAGTTGTGGTAAAACTCTTAAAATACGCAATTAGAGTGTCCAGAAATGATTAAAATCTTGGAAGAACTTCTTGAAATAAAAGTAAATAGATTCTTCCTACATTTCCTGCCGTTTGTAATCACAGACATTACCAGTGGAAAGCCGTGAAATGACCAGCAAACTGATAATATTTACAACTCCGGGCACCTTAGGGAGCGTTTTCACCGGAGTGTGCTTTCAAATATTAAGAATTCTTGTTTATACAGCTCAAAATTCGTGTAGAAAGCCTGTAAGTGAGGTCTATACTGCGTATGTTTACAATTGAGGCCGCATTACTCTGGCGACTTTTGTATGACTCAGTTAAAATCATCAAGGTTCTAGTACATATTTGTAAGAAAACTCTCTAGTTGTGGTAAAACTCTTAAAATACGCAATTAGAGTGTCCAGAAATGATTAAAAACTTGGAAGAACTTCTTGAAATAAAAGTAAATAAATTCTTCCTACATTTCCTGCCGTTTGTAATCACAGACATTACCAGTGGTAAGCTGTGAAATGACCAGCAAAATGATAATATTTACAACTCCGGGCACTTTAGGGAGCGTTTTCACCTGAATGTGCTTTCAAATATTAAGGATTCTTGTTTATACAGCTCAAAATTCGTGTAGAAAGCCTGTAAGTGAGGTCTATACTGCGTATGTTTACAATTGAGGCCGCATTACTCTGGCGACTTTTGTATGACTCAGTTAAAATCCAGACGGTTCTAGTACGTATTTGTAAGAAAACTCTCTAGTTGTGGTAAAACTCTTAAAATACGCAATTAGAGTGTCCAGAAATGATTAAAATCTTGGAAGAACTTCTTGAAATAAAAGTAAATAGATTCTTCCTACATTTCCTGCCGTTTGTAATCACAGACATTACCAGTGGAAAGCCGTGAAATGACCAGCAAACTGATAATATTTACAACTCCGGGCACTTTAGGGAGCGTTTTCACTTGAATGTGCTTTCAAATATTAAGAATTCTTGTTTATACAGCTCAAAATTCGTGTAGAAAGCCTGTAAGTGAGGTCTATACTGCGTATGTTTACAATTGAGGCCGCATTACTCTGGCGACTTTTGTATGACTCAGTTAAAATCCAGACGGTTCTAGTACGTATTTGTAAGAAAACTCTCCAGTTGTGGTAAAACTCTTAAAATACGCAATTAGAGTGTCCAGAAATGATTAAAAACTTGGAAGAACAACTTGAAATAAAAGTAAATAGATTCTTCCTACATTTCCTGCCGTTTGTACTCACAGACATTACCAGTGGAAAGCCGTGAAATGACCAGCAAACTGATAATATTTACAACTCCGGGCACTTTAGGGAGCGTTTTCACCTGAATGTGCTTTCAAATATTAAGAATTCTTGTTTATACAGCTCAAAATTCGTGTAGAAAGCCTGTAAGTGAGGTCTATACTGCGTATGTTTACAATTGAGGCCGCATTACTCTGGCGACTTTTGTATGACTCAGTTAAAATCATCAAGGTTCTAGTACATATTTGTAAGAAAACTCTCTAGTTGTGGTAAAACTCTTAAAATACGCAATTAGAGTGTCCAGAAATGATTAAAAACTTGGAAGAACTTCTTGAAATAAAAGTAAATAGATTCTTCCTACATTTCCTGCCGTTTGTAATCACAGACATTACCAGTGGAAAGCCGTGAAATGACCAGCAAACTGATAATATTTACAACTCCGGGCACTTTAGGGAGCGTTTTCACCTGAATGTGCTTTCAAATATTAAGAATTCTTGTTTATACAGCTCAAAATTCGTGTAGAAAGCCTGTAAGTGAGGTCTATACTGCGTATGTTTACAATTGAGGCCGCATTACTCTGGCGACTTTTATATGACCCAGTTAAAATCATCAAGGTTCTAGTACATATTTGTAAGAAAACTCTCTAGTTGTGGTAAAACTCTTAAAATACGCAATTAGAGTGTCCAGAAATGATTAAAAACTTGGAAGAACAACTTGAAATAAAAGTAAATAGATTCTTCCTACATTTCCTGCCGTTTGTAATCACAGACATTACCAGTGGAAAGCCGTGAAATGACCAGCAAACTGATAATGTTTACAACTCCGGGCACTTTAGGGAGCGTTTTCACTTGAATGTGCTTTCAAATATTAAGAATTCTTGTTTATACAGCTCAAAATTCGTGTAGAAAGCCTGTAAGTGAGGTCTATACTGCGTATGTTTACTATTGAGGCCGCATTACTCTGGCGACTTTTGTATGACTCAGTTAAAATCCAGACGGTTCTAGTACATATTTGTAAGAAAACTCTCTAGTTGTGGTAAAACTCTTAAAATACGCAATTAGAGTGTCCAGAAATGATTAAAAACTTGGAAGAACAACTTGAAATAAAAGTAAATAGATTCTTCCTACATTTCCTGCCATTTGTAATCACAGACATTAGCAGTGGAAAGCCGTGAAATGACCAGCAAACTGATAATATTTACAACTCCGGGCACTTTAGGGAGCGTTTTCACTTGAATGTGCTTTCAAATATTAAGAATTCTTGTTTATACAGCTCAAAATTCGTGTAGAAAGCCTGTAAGTGAGGTCTATACTGCGTATGTTTACAATTGAGGCCGCATTACTCTGGCGACTTTTGTATGACTCTGTTAAAATCATCAAGGTTCTAGTACATATTTGTAAGAAAACTCTCTAGTTGTGGTAAAACTCTTAAAATACGCAATTAGGGTGTCCAGAAATGATTAAAAACTTGGAAGAACAACTTGAAATAAAAGTAAATAGATTCTTCCTACATTTCCTGCCGTTTGTAATCACAGACATTACCAGTGGAAAGCCGTGAAATGACCAGCAAACTGATAATATTTACAACTCCGGGCACCTTAGGGAGCGTTTTCACCTGAATGTGCTTTCAAATATTAAGAATTCTTGTTTATACAGCTCAAAATTCGTGTAGAAAGCCTGTAAGTGAGGTCTATACTGCGTATGTTTACAATTTAGGCCGCATTACTCTGGCGACTTTTGTATGACTCAGTTAAAATCATCAAGGTTCTAGTACATATTTGTAAGAAAACTCTCTAGTTGTGGTAAAACTCTTAAAATACGCAATTAGAGTGTCCAGAAATGATTAAAATCTTGGAAGAACTTCTTGAAATAAAAGTAAATAGATTCTTCCTACATTTCCTGCCGTTTGTAATCACAGACATTACCAGTGGCAAGCCGTGAAATGACCAGCAAACTGATAATATTTACAACTCCGGGCACTTTTGGGAGCGTTTTCACCTGAATGTGCTTTCAAATATTAAGAATTCTTGTTTATACAGCTCAAAATTCGTGTAGAAAGCCTGTAAGTGAGGTCTATACTGCGTATGTTTACAATTGAGGCCGCATTACTCTGGCGACTTTTGTATGACTCAGTTAAAATCATCAAGGTTCTAGTACATATTTGTAAGAAAACTCTCTAGTTGTGGTAAAACTCTTAAAATACGCCATTAGAGTGTCCAGAAATGATTAAAAACTTGGAAGAACTTCTTGAAATAAAAGTAAATAAATTCTTGCTACATTTCCTGCCGTTTTTAATCACAGACATTACCAGTGGAAAGCCGTGAAATGACCAGCAAACTGATAATATTTACAACTCCGGGCACTTTAGGGAGCGTTTTCACCTGAATGTGCTTTCAAATATTAAGAATTCTTGTTTATACAGCTCAAAATTCGTGTAGAAAGCCTGTAAGTGAGGTCTATACTGCGTATGTTTACAATTGAGTCCGCATTACCCTGGCGACTTTTGTATGACTCAGTTAAAATCCAGACGGTTCTAGTACGTATTTGTAAGAAAAGTCTCTAGTTGTGGTAAAACTCTTAAAATACGCAATTAGAGTGTCCAGAAATGATTAAAAACTTGGAAGAACCACTTGAAATAAAAGTAAATAGATTCTTCCTACATTTCCTGCCATTTGTAATCACAGACATTACCAGTGGAAAGCCGTGAAATGACCAGCAAACTGATAATATTTACAACTCCGGGCACCTTAGGGAGCGTTTTCACCTGAGTGTGCTTTCAAATATTAAGAATTCTTGTTTATACAGCTCAAAATTCGTGTAGAAAGCCTGTAAGTGAGGTCTATACTGCGTATGTTTACAATTGAGGCCGCATTACTCTGGCGACTTTTGTATGACTTAGTTAAAATCCAGACGGTTCTAGTACGTATTTGTAAGAAAACTCTCTAGTTGTGGTAAAACTCTTAAAATACGCAATTAGAGTGTCCAGAAATGATTAAAAACTTGGAAGAACTTCTTGAAATAAAAGTAAATAGATTCTTCCTTCATTTCCTGCCGTTTGTAATCACAGACATTACCACAGGAAAGCCGTGAAATGACCAGCAAACTGATAATATTTACAACTCCGGGCACTTTAGGGAGCGTTATCACTTGAATTTGCTTTCAAATATTAAGAATTCTTGTTTATACAGCTCAAAATTCGTGTAGAAAGCCTGTAAGTGAGGTCTATACTGCGTATGTTTACAATAGAGGCCGCATTACTCTGCCGACTTTTGTATGACAAAGTTAAAATCCAGACGGTTCTAGAACATATTTGTAAGAAAACTCTCTACTTGTGGTAAAACTCTTAAAATACGCAAGTAGAGTGTCCAGAAATGATTAAAAACTTTGAAGAACAACTTGAAATAAAAGTAAATAGATTCTTCCTAGATTTCCTGCCGTTTGTAATCATAGACATTACCACTGGAAAGCCGTGAATTGACCAGCAAACTGATAATATTTACAACTCCGGGCACTTTAGGGAACGTTTTCTCTTGAATTTGCTTTCAAATATTAAGAATTATTGTTTATACAGCTCAAAATTCGTGTAGAAAGCCTGTAAGTGAGGTCTATACTGCGTATGTTTACAATTGAGGCCGCATTACTCTGGCGACTTTTGTATGACTCAGTTAAAATCCAGACGGTTCTAGAACATATTTGTAAGAAAACTCTCTAGTTGTGGTAAAACTCTTAAAATACACAAGTAGAGTGTCCAGAAATGATTAAAAACTTGGAAGAACCACTTGAAATAAAAGTAAATAGATTCTTCCTACATTTCCTGCCGTTTGTAATCACAGACATTACCAGTGGAAAGCCGTGAAATGACCAGCAAACTGATAATATTTACAACTCCGGGCACCTTAGGGAGCGTTTTCACCTGAGTGTGCTTTCAAATATTAAGAATTCTTGTTTATACAGCTCAAAATTCGTGTAGAAAGCCTGTAAGTGAGGTCTATACTGCGTATGTTTACAATTGAGGCCGCATTACTCTGGCGACTTTTGTATGACTCAGTTAAAATCCAGACGGTTCTAGTACGTATTTGTAAGAAAACTCTCTAGTTGTGGTAAAACTCTTAAAATACGCAATTAGAGTGTCCAGAAATGATTAAAAACTTGGAAGAACTTCTTGAAATAAAAGTAAATAGATTCTTCCTACATTTCCTGCCGTTTGTAATCACAGACATTACCAGTGGCAAGCCGTGAAATGACCAGCAAACTGATAATATTTACAACTCCGGGCACTTTAGGGAGCGTTTTCACCTGAATGTGCTTTCAAATATTAAGAATTCTTGTTTATACAGCTCAAAATTCGTGTAGAAAGCCTGTAAGTGAGGTCTATACTGCGTATGTTTACAATTGAGGCCGCATTACTCTGGCGACTTTTGTATGACTCAGTTAAAATCATCAAGGTTCTAGTACATATTTGTAAGAAAACTCTCTAGTTGTGGTAAAACTCTTAAATACGCAATTAGAGTGTCCAGAAATGATTAAAAACTTGGAAGAACAACTTGAAATAAAAGTAAATAGATTCTTCCTACATTTCCTGCCGTTTGTAATCACAGACATTACCAGTGGAAAGCCGTGAAATGACCAGCAAACTGATAATATTTACAACTCCGGGCACTTTAGGGAGCGTTTTCACCTGAATGTGCTTTCAAATATTAAGAATTCTTGTTTATACAGCTCAAAATTCGTGTAGAAAGCCTGTAAGTGAGGTCTATACTGCGTATGTTTACAATTGAGGCCGCATTACTCTGGCGACTTTTGTATGACTCAGTTAAAATCATCAAGGTTCTAGTACATATTTGTAAGAAAACTCTCTAGTTGTGGTAAAACTCTTAAAATACGCCATTAGAGTGTCCAGAAATGATTAAAAACTTGGAAGAACTTCTTGAAATAAAAGAAAATAAATTCTTGCTACATTTCCTGCCGTTTTTAATCACAGACATTACCACTGGAAAGCCGTGAATTGACCAGCAAACTGATAATATTTACAACTCCGGGCACTTTAGGGAACGTTTTCTCTTGAATTTGCTTTCAAATATTAAGAATTATTGTTTATACAGCTGAAAATTCGTGTAGAAAGCCCGTAAGTGAGGTCTATACTGCGTATGTTTACAATTGAGGCCGCATTACTCTGGCGACTTTTGTATGACTCAGTTAAAATCCAGACGGTTCTAGAACATATTTGTAAGAAAACTCTCTAGTTGTGGTAAAACTCTTAAAATACACAAGTAGAGTGTCCAGAAATGATTAAAAACTTGGAAGAACCACTTGAAATAAAAGTAAATAGATTCTTCCTACATTTCCTGCCGTTTGTAATCACAGACATTACCAGTGGAAAGCCGTGAAATGACCAGCAAACTGATAATATTTACAACTCCGGGCACCTTAGGGAGCGTTTTCACCTGAGTGTGCTTTCAAATATTAAGAATTCTTGTTTATACAGCTCAAAATTCGTGTAGAAAGCCTGTAAGTGAGGTCTATACTGCGTATGTTTACAATTGAGGCCGCATTACTCTGGCGACTTTTGTATGACTCAGTTAAAATCCAGACGGTTCTAGTACGTATTTGTAAGAAAACTCTCTAGTTGTGGTAAAACTCTTAAAATACGCAATTAGAGTGTCCAGAAATGATTAAAAACTTGGAAGAACTTCTTGAAATAAAAGTAAATAGATTCTTCCTACATTTCCTGCCGTTTGTAATCACAGACATTACCAGTGGCAAGCCGTGAAATGACCAGCAAACTGATAATATTTACAACTCCGGGCACTTTAGGGAGCGTTTTCACCTGAATGTGCTTTCAAATATTAAGAATTCTTGTTTATACAGCTCAAAATTCGTGTAGAAAGCCTGTAAGTGAGGTCTATACTGCGTATGTTTACAATTGAGGCCGCATTACTCTGGCGACTTTTGTATGACTCAGTTAAAATCATCAAGGTTCTAGTACATATTTGTAAGAAAACTCTCTAGTTGTGGTAAAACTCTTAAAATACGCAATTAGAGTGTCCAGAAATGATTAAAAACTTGGAAGAACAACTTGAAATAAAAGTAAATAGATTCTTCCTACATTTCCTGCCGTTTGTAATCACAGACATTACCAGTGGAAAGCCGTGAAATGACCAGCAAACTGATAATATTTACAACTCCGGGCACTTTAGGGAGCGTTTTCACCTGAATGTGCTTTCAAATATTAAGAATTCTTGTTTATACAGCTCAAAATTCGTGTAGAAAGCCTGTAAGTGAGGTCTATACTGCGTATGTTTACAATTGAGGCCGCATTACTCTGGCGACTTTTGTATGACTCAGTTAAAATCATCAAGGTTCTAGTACATATTTGTAAGAAAACTCTCTAGTTGTGGTAAAACTCTTAAAATACGCAATTAGAGTGTCCAGAAATGATTAAAAACTTGGAAGAACTTCTTGAAATAAAAGTAAATAGATTCTTCCTACATTTCCTGCCATTTGTAATCACAGACATTACCACTGGAAAGCCGTGAATTGACCAGCAAACTGATAATATTTACAACTCCGGGCACTTTAGGGAACGTTTTCTCTTGAATTTGCTTTCAAATATTAAGAATTATTGTTTATACAGCTGAAAATTCGTGTAGAAAGCCCGTAAGTGAGGTCTATACTGCGTATGTTTACAATTGAGGCCGCATTACTCTGGCGACTTTTGTATGACTCAGTTAAAATCCAGACGGTTCTAGAACATATTTGTAAGAAAACTCTCTAGTTGTGGTAAAACTCTTAAAATACACAAGTAGAGTGTCCAGAAATGATTAAAAACTTGGAAGAACCACTTGAAATAAAAGTAAATAGATTCTTCCTACATGTCCTGCCATTTGTAATCACAGACATTACCAGTGGAAAGCCGTGAAATGACCAGCAAACTGATAATATTTACAACTCCGGGCACCTTAGGGAGCGTTTTCACCTGAGTGTGCTTTCAAATATTAAGAATTCTTGTTTATACAGCTCAAAATTCGTGTAGAAAGCCTGTAAGTGAGGTCTATACTGCGTATGTTTACAATTGAGGCCGCATTACTCTGGCGACTTTTGTATGACTCAGTTAAAATCCAGACGGTTCTAGTACGTATTTGTAAGAAAACTCTCTAGTTGTGGTAAAACTCTTAAAATACGCAATTAGAGTGTCCAGAAATGATTAAAAACTTGGAAGAACTTCTTGAAATAAAAGTAAATAGATTCTTCCTTCATTTCCTGCCGTTTGTAATCACAGACATTACCACAGGAAAGCCGTGAAATGACCAGCAAACTGATAATATTTACAACTCCGGGCACTTTAGGGAGCGTTATCACTTGAATTTGCTTTCAAATATTAAGAATTCTTGTTTATACAGCTCAAAATTCGTGTAGAAAGCCTGTAAGTGAGGTCTATACTGCGTATGTTTACAATAGAGGCCGCATTACTCTGCCGACTTTTGTATGACAAAGTTAAAATCCAGACGGTTCTAGAACATATTTGTAAGAAAACTCTCTACTTGTGGTAAAACTCTTAAAATACGCAAGTAGAGTGTCCAGAAATGATTAAAAACTTGGAAGAACTTCTTGAAATAAAAGTAAATAGATTCTTCCTACATTTCCTGCTGTTTGTAATCACAGACATTACCAGTGGAAAGCCGTGAAATGACCAGCAAACTGATAATATTTACAACTCCGGGCACCTTAGGGAGCGTTTTCACCGGAGTGTGCTTTCAAATATTAAGAATTCTTGTTTATACAGCTCAAAATTCGTGTAGAAAGCCTGTAAGTGAGGTCTATACTGCGTATGGTTACAATTGAGGCCGCATTACTCTGGCGACTTTTGTATGACTCAGTTAAAATCATCAAGGTTCTAGTACATATTTGTAAGAAAACTCTCTAGTTGTGGTAAAACTCTTAAAATACGCAATTAGAGTGTCCAGAAATGATTAAAAACTTGGAAGAACAACTTGAAATAAAAGTAAATAGATTCTTCCTACATTTCCTGCCGTTTGTAATCACAGACATTACCAGTGGAAAGCCGTGAAATGACCAGCAAACTGATAATATTTACAACTCCGGGCACTTTAGGGAGCGTTTTCACTTGAATGTGCTTTCAAATATTAAGAATTCTTGTTTATACAGCTCAAAATTCGTGTAGAAAGCCTGTAAGAGAGGTCTATACTGTGTATGTTTACAATTGAGGCCGCATTACTCTGGCGACTTTTGTATGACTCAGTTAAAATCCAGACGGTTCTAGTACGTATTTGTAAGAAAACTCTCTAGTTGTGGTAAAACTCTTAAAATACGCCATTAGAGTGTCCAGAAATGATTAAAAACTTGGAAGAACTTCTTGAAATAAAAGTAAATAAATTCTTGCTACATTTCCTGCCGTTTTTAATCACAGACATTACCAGTGGAAAGCCGTGAAATGACCAGCAAACTGATAATATTTACAACTCCGGGCACTTTAGGGAGCGTTTTCACCTGAATGTGCTTTCAAATATTAAGAATTCTTGTTTATACAGCTCAAAATTCGTGTAGAAAGCCTGTAAGTGAGGTCTATACTGCGTATGTTTACAATTGAGGCCGCATTACTCTGGCGACTTTTGTATGACTCAGTTAAAATCATCAAGGTTCTAGTACATATTTGTAAGAAAACTCTCTAGTTGTGGTAAAACTCTTAAAATACGCAATTAGAGTGTCCAGAAATGATTAAAAACTTGGAAGAACTTCTTGAAATAAAAGTAAATAAATTCTTCCTACATTTCCTGCCGTTTGTAATCACAGACATTACCAGTGGAAAGCCGTGAAATGACCAGCAAAATGATAATATTTACAACTCCGGGCACTTTAGGGAGCGTTTTCACCTGAATGTGCTTTCAAATATTAAGAATTCTTGTTTATACAGCTCAAAATTCGTGTAGAAAGCCTGTAAGTGAGGTCTATACTGCGTATGTTTACAATTGAGGCCGCATTACTCTGGCGACTTTTGTATGACTCAGTTAAAATCATCAAGGTTCTAGTACATATTTGTAAGAAAACTCTCTAGTTGTGGTAAAACTCTTAAAATACGCAATTAGAGTGTCCAGAAATGATTAAAAACTTGGAAGAACTTCTTGAAATAAAAGTAAATAGATTCTTCCTACATTTCCTGCCGTTTGTAATCACAGACATTACCAGTGGAAAGCCGTGAAATGACCAGCAAACTGATAATATTTACAACTCCGGGCACCTTAGGGAGCGTTTTCACCGGAGTGTGCTTTCAAATATTAAGAATTCTTGTTTATACAGCTCAAAATTCGTGTAGAAAGCCTGTAAGTGAGGTCTATACTGCGTATGTTTACAATTGAGGCCGCATTACTCTGGCGACTTTTGTATGACTCAGTTAAAATCATCAAGGTTCTAGTACATATTTGTAAGAAAACTCTCTAGTTGTGGTAAAACTCTTAAAATACGCAATTAGAGTGTCCAGAAATGATTAAAAACTTGGAAGAACTTCTTGAAATAAAAGTAAATAAATTCTTCCTACATTTCCTGCCGTTTGTAATCACAGACATTACCAGTGGTAAGCTGTGAAATGACCAGCAAAATGATAATATTTACAACTCCGGGCACTTTAGGGAGCGTTTTCACCTGAATGTGCTTTCAAATATTAAGGATTCTTGTTTATACAGCTCAAAATTCGTGTAGAAAGCCTGTAAGTGAGGTCTATACTGCGTATGTTTACAATTGAGGCCGCATTACTCTGGCGACTTTTGTATGACTCAGTTAAAATCCAGACGGTTCTAGTACGTATTTGTAAGAAAACTCTCTAGTTGTGGTAAAACTCTTAAAATACGCAATTAGAGTGTCCAGAAATGATTAAAATCTTGGAAGAACTTCTTGAAATAAAAGGAAATAGATTCTTCCTACATTTCCTGCCGTTTGTAATCACAGACATTACCAGTGGAAAGCCGTGAAATGACCAGCAAACTGATAATATTTACAACTCCGGGCACTTTAGGGAGCGTTTTCACTTGAATGTGCTTTCAAATATTAAGAATTCTTGTTTATACAGCTCAAAATTCGTGTAGAAAGCCTGTAAGTGAGGTCTATACTGCGTATGTTTACAATTGAGGCCGCATTACTCTGGCGACTTTTGTATGACTCAGTTAAAATCCAGACGGTTCTAGTACGTATTTGTAAGAAAACTCTCCAGTTGTGGTAAAACTCTTAAAATACGCAATTAGAGTGTCCAGAAATGATTAAAAACTTGGAAGAACAACTTGAAATAAAAGTAAATAGATTCTTCCTACATTTCCTGCCGTTTGTACTCACAGACATTACCAGTGGAAAGCCGTGAAATGACCAGAAAACTGATAATATTTACAACTCCGGGCACTTTAGGGAGCGTTTTCACCTGAATGTGCTTTCAAATATTAAGAATTCTTGTTTATACAGCTCAAAATTCGTGTAGAAAGCCTGTAAGTGAGGTCTATACTGCGTATGTTTACAATTGAGGCCGCATTACTCTGGCGACTTTTGTATGACTCAGTTAAAATCATCAAGGTTCTAGTACATATTTGTAAGAAAACTCTCTAGTTGTGGTAAAACTCTTAAAATACGCAATTAGAGTGTCCAGAAATGATTAAAAACTTGGAAGAACTTCTTGAAATAAAAGTAAATAGATTCTTCCTACATTTCCTGCCGTTTGTAATCACAGACATTACCAGTGGAAAGCCGTGAAATGACCAGCAAACTGATAATATTTACAACTCCGGGCACTTTAGGGAGCGTTTTCACCTGAATGTGCTTTCAAATATTAAGAATTCTTGTTTATACAGCTCAAAATTCGTGTAGAAAGCCTGTAAGTGAGGTCTATACTGCGTATGTTTACAATTGAGGCCGCATTACTCTGGCGACTTTTATATGACCCAGTTAAAATCATCAAGGTTCTAGTACATATTTGTAAGAAAACTCTCTAGTTGTGGTAAAACTCTTAAAATACGCAATTAGAGTGTCCAGAAATGATTAAAAACTTGGAAGAACAACTTGAAATAAAAGTAAATAGATTCTTCCTACATTTCCTGCCGTTTGTAATCACAGACATTACCAGTGGAAAGCCGTGAAATGACCAGCAAACTGATAATGTTTACAACTCCGGGCACTTTAGGGAGCGTTTTCACTTGAATGTGCTTTCAAATATTAAGAATTCTTGTTTATACAGCTCAAAATTCGTGTAGAAAGCCTGTAAGTGAGGTCTATACTGCGTATGTTTACTATTGAGGCCGCATTACTCTGGCGACTTTTGTATGACTCAGTTAAAATCCAGACGGTTCTAGTACATATTTGTAAGAAAACTCTCTAGTTGTGGTAAAACTCTTAAAATACGCAATTAGAGTGTCCAGAAATGATTAAAAACTTGGAAGAACAACTTGAAATAAAAGTAAATAGATTCTTCCTACATTTCCTGCCATTTGTAATCACAGACATTAGCAGTGGAAAGCCGTGAAATGACCAGCAAACTGATAATATTTACAACTCCGGGCACTTTAGGGAGCGTTTTCACTTGAATGTGCTTTCAAATATTAAGAATTCTTGTTTATACAGCTCAAAATTCGTGTAGAAAGCCTGTAAGTGAGGTCTATACTGCGTATGTTTACAATTGAGGCCGCATTACTCTGGCGACTTTTGTATGACTCAGTTAAAATCATCAAGGTTCTAGTACATATTTGTAAGAAAACTCTCTAGTTGTGGTAAAACTCTTAAAATACGCAATTAGGGTGTCCAGAAATGATTAAAAACTTGGAAGAACAACTTGAAATAAAAGTAAATAGATTCTTCCTACATTTCCTGCCGTTTGTAATCACAGACATTACCAGTGGAAAGCCGTGAAATGACCAGCAAACTGATAATATTTACAACTCCGGGCACCTTAGGGAGCGTTTTCACCTGAATGTGCTTTCAAATATTAAGAATTCTTGTTTATACAGCTCAAAATTCGTGTAGAAAGCCTGTAAGTGAGGTCTATACTGCGTATGTTTACAATTTAGGCCGCATTACTCTGGCGACTTTTGTATGACTCAGTTAAAATCATCAAGGTTCTAGTACATATTTGTAAGAAAACTCTCTAGTTGTGGTAAAACTCTTAAAATACGCAATTAGAGTGTCCAGAAATGATTAAAAACTTGGAAGAACAACTTGAAATAAAAGTAAATAGATTCTTCCTACATTTCCTGCCGTTTGTAATCACAGACATTACCAGTGGAAAGCCGTGAAATGACCAGCAAACTGATAATGTTTACAACTCCGGGCACTTTAGGGAGCGTTTTCACTTGAATGTGCTTTCAAATATTAAGAATTCTTGTTTATACAGCTCAAAATTCGTGTAGAAAGCCTGTAAGTGAGGTCTATACTGCGTATGTTTACTATTGAGGCCGCATTACTCTGGCGACTTTTGTATGACTCAGTTAAAATCCAGACGGTTCTAGTACATATTTGTAAGAAAACTCTCTAGTTGTGGTAAAACTCTTAAAATACGCAATTAGAGTGTCCAGAAATGATTAAAAACTTGGAAGAACAACTTGAAATAAAAGTAAATAGATTCTTCCTACATTTCCTGCCATTTGTAATCACAGACATTAGCAGTGGAAAGCCGTGAAATGACCAGCAAACTGATAATATTTACAACTCCGGGCACTTTAGGGAGCGTTTTCACCTGAATGTGCTTTCAAATATTAAGAATTCTTGTTTATACAGCTCAAAATTCGTGTAGAAAGCCTGTAAGTGAGGTCTATACTGCGTATGTTTACAATTGAGGCCGCATTACTCTGGCGACTTTTGTATGACTCAGTTAAAATCATCAAGGTTCTAGTACATATTTGTAAGAAAACTCTCTAGTTGTGGTAAAACTCTTAAAATACGCAATTAGGGTGTCCAGAAATGATTAAAAACTTGGAAGAACAACTTGAAATAAAAGTAAATAGATTCTTCCTACATTTCCTGCCGTTTGTAATCACAGACATTACCAGTGGAAAGCCGTGAAATGACCAGCAAACTGATAATATTTACAACTCCGGGCACCTTAGGGAGCGTTTTCACCTGAATGTGCTTTCAAATATTAAGAATTCTTGTTTATACAGCTCAAAATTCGTGTAGAAAGCCTGTAAGTGAGGTCTATACTGCGTATGTTTACAATTTAGGCCGCATTACTCTGGCGACTTTTGTATGACTCAGTTAAAATCATCAAGGTTCTAGTACATATTTGTAAGAAAACTCTCTAGTTGTGGTAAAACTCTTAAAATACGCAATTAGAGTGTCCAGAAATGATTAAAATCTTGGAAGAACTTCTTGAAATAAAAGTAAATAGATTCTTCCTACATTTCCTGCCGTTTGTAATCACAGACATTACCAGTGGCAAGCCGTGAAATGACCAGCAAACTGATAATATTTACAACTCCGGGCACTTTTGGGAGCGTTTTCACCTGAATGTGCTTTCAAATATTAAGAATTCTTGTTTATACAGCTCAAAATTCGTGTAGAAAGCCTGTAAGTGAGGTCTATACTGCGTATGTTTACAATTGAGGCCGCATTACTCTGGCGACTTTTGTATGACTCAGTTAAAATCATCAAGGTTCTAGTACATATTTGTAAGAAAACTCTCTAGTTGTGGTAAAACTCTTAAAATACGCCATTAGAGTGTCCAGAAATGATTAAAAACTTGGAAGAACTTCTTGAAATAAAAGTAAATAAATTCTTGCTACATTTCCTGCCGTTTTTAATCACAGACATTACCAGTGGAAAGCCGTGAAATGACCAGCAAACTGATAATATTTACAACTCCGGGCACTTTAGGGAGCGTTTTCACCTGAATGTGCTTTCAAATATTAAGAATTCTTGTTTATACAGCTCAAAATTCGTGTAGAAAGCCTGTAAGTGAGGTCTATACTGCGTATGTTTACAATTGAGTCCGCATTACCCTGGCGACTTTTGTATGACTCAGTTAAAATCCAGACGGTTCTAGTACGTATTTGTAAGAAAAGTCTCTAGTTGTGGTAAAACTCTTAAAATACGCAATTAGAGTGTCCAGAAATGATTAAAAACTTGGAAGAACCACTTGAAATAAAAGTAAATAGATTCTTCCTACATTTCCTGCCATTTGTAATCACAGACATTACCAGTGGAAAGCCGTGAAATGACCAGCAAACTGATAATATTTACAACTCCGGGCACCTTAGGGAGCGTTTTCACCTGAGTGTGCTTTCAAATATTAAGAATTCTTGTTTATACAGCTCAAAATTCGTGTAGAAAGCCTGTAAGTGAGGTCTATACTGCGTATGTTTACAATTGAGGCCGCATTACTCTGGCGACTTTTGTATGACTTAGTTAAAATCCAGACGGTTCTAGTACGTATTTGTAAGAAAACTCTCTAGTTGTGGTAAAACTCTTAAAATACGCAATTAGAGTGTCCAGAAATGATTAAAAACTTGGAAGAACTTCTTGAAATAAAAGTAAATAGATTCTTCCTTCATTTCCTGCCGTTTGTAATCACAGACATTACCACAGGAAAGCCGTGAAATGACCAGCAAACTGATAATATTTACAACTCCGGGCACTTTAGGGAGCGTTATCACTTGAATTTGCTTTCAAATATTAAGAATTCTTGTTTATACAGCTCAAAATTCGTGTAGAAAGCCTGTAAGTGAGGTCTATACTGCGTATGTTTACAATAGAGGCCGCATTACTCTGCCGACTTTTGTATGACAAAGTTAAAATCCAGACGGTTCTAGAACATATTTGTAAGAAAACTCTCTACTTGTGGTAAAACTCTTAAAATACGCAAGTAGAGTGTCCAGAAATGATTAAAAACTTTGAAGAACAACTTGAAATAAAAGTAAATAGATTCTTCCTAGATTTCCTGCCGTTTGTAATCATAGACATTACCACTGGAAAGCCGTGAATTGACCAGCAAACTGATAATATTTACAACTCCGGGCACTTTAGGGAACGTTTTCTCTTGAATTTGCTTTCAAATATTAAGAATTATTGTTTATACAGCTCAAAATTCGTGTAGAAAGCCTGTAAGTGAGGTCTATACTGCGTATGTTTACAATTGAGGCCGCATTACTCTGGCGACTTTTGTATGACTCAGTTAAAATCCAGACGGTTCTAGAACATATTTGTAAGAAAACTCTCTAGTTGTGGTAAAACTCTTAAAATACACAAGTAGAGTGTCCAGAAATGATTAAAAACTTGGAAGAACCACTTGAAATAAAAGTAAATAGATTCTTCCTACATTTCCTGCCGTTTGTAATCACAGACATTACCAGTGGAAAGCCGTGAAATGACCAGCAAACTGATAATATTTACAACTCCGGGCACCTTAGGGAGCGTTTTCACCTGAGTGTGCTTTCAAATATTAAGAATTCTTGTTTATACAGCTCAAAATTCGTGTAGAAAGCCTGTAAGTGAGGTCTATACTGCGTATGTTTACAATTGAGGCCGCATTACTCTGGCGACTTTTGTATGACTCAGTTAAAATCCAGACGGTTCTAGTACGTATTTGTAAGAAAACTCTCTAGTTGTGGTAAAACTCTTAAAATACGCAATTAGAGTGTCCAGAAATGATTAAAAACTTGGAAGAACTTCTTGAAATAAAAGTAAATAGATTCTTCCTACATTTCCTGCCGTTTGTAATCACAGACATTACCAGTGGCAAGCCGTGAAATGACCAGCAAACTGATAATATTTACAACTCCGGGCACTTTAGGGAGCGTTTTCACCTGAATGTGCTTTCAAATATTAAGAATTCTTGTTTATACAGCTCAAAATTCGTGTAGAAAGCCTGTAAGTGAGGTCTATACTGCGTATGTTTACAATTGAGGCCGCATTACTCTGGCGACTTTTGTATGACTCAGTTAAAATCATCAAGGTTCTAGTACATATTTGTAAGAAAACTCTCTAGTTGTGGTAAAACTCTTAAATACGCAATTAGAGTGTCCAGAAATGATTAAAAACTTGGAAGAACAACTTGAAATAAAAGTAAATAGATTCTTCCTACATTTCCTGCCGTTTGTAATCACAGACATTACCAGTGGAAAGCCGTGAAATGACCAGCAAACTGATAATATTTACAACTCCGGGCACTTTAGGGAGCGTTTTCACCTGAATGTGCTTTCAAATATTAAGAATTCTTGTTTATACAGCTCAAAATTCGTGTAGAAAGCCTGTAAGTGAGGTCTATACTGCGTATGTTTACAATTGAGGCCGCATTACTCTGGCGACTTTTGTATGACTCAGTTAAAATCATCAAGGTTCTAGTACATATTTGTAAGAAAACTCTCTAGTTGTGGTAAAACTCTTAAAATACGCCATTAGAGTGTCCAGAAATGATTAAAAACTTGGAAGAACTTCTTGAAATAAAAGAAAATAAATTCTTGCTACATTTCCTGCCGTTTTTAATCACAGACATTACCAGTGGAAAGCCGTGAAATGACCAGCAAACTGATAATATTTACAACTCCGGGCACTTTAGGGAGCGTTTTCACCTGAATGTGCTTTCAAATATTAAGAATTCTTGTTTATACAGCTCAAAATTCGTGTAGAAAGCCTGTAAGTGAGGTCTATACTGCGTATGTTTACAATTGAGTCCGCATTACCCTGGCGACTTTTGTATGACTCAGTTAAAATCCAGACGGTTCTAGTACGTATTTGTAAGAAAACTCTCTAGTTGTGGTAAAACTCTTAAAATACGCAATTAGAGTGTCCAGAAATGATTAAAAACTTGGAAGAACCACTTGAAATAAAAGTAAATAGATTCTTCCTACATTTCCTGCCATTTGTAATCACAGACATTACCAGTGGAAAGCCGTGAAATGACCAGCAAACTGATAATATTTACAACTCCGGGCACCTTAGGGAGCGTTTTCACCTGAGTGTGCTTTCAAATATTAAGAATTCTTGTTTATACAGCTCAAAATTCGTGTAGAAAGCCTGTAAGTGAGGTCTATGCTGCGTATGTTTACAATTGAGGCCGCATTACTCTGGCGACTTTTGTATGACTTAGTTAAAATCCAGACGGTTCTAGTACGTATTTGTAAGAAAACTCTCTAGTTGTGGTAAAACTCTTAAAATACGCAATTAGAGTGTCCAGAAATGATTAAAAACTTGGAAGAACTTCTTGAAATAAAAGTAAATAGATTCTTCCTTCATTTCCTGCCGTTTGTAATCACAGACATTACCACAGGAAAGCCGTGAAATGACCAGCAAACTGATAATATTTACAACTCCGGGCACTTTAGGGAGCGTTATCACTTGAATTTGCTATCAAATATTAAGAATTCTTGTTTATACAGCTCAAAATTCGTGTAGAAAGCCTGTAAGTGAGGTCTATACTGCGTATGTTTACAATAGAGGCCGCATTACTCTGCCGACTTTTGTATGACAAAGTTAAAATCCAGACGGTTCTAGAACATATTTGTAAGAAAACTCTCTACTTGTGGTAAAACTCTTAAAATACGCAAGTAGAGTGTCCAGAAATGATTAAAAACTTTGAAGAACAACTTGAAATAAAAGTAAATAGATTCTTCCTAGATTTCCTGCCGTTTGTAATCATAGACATTACCACTGGAAAGCCGTGAATTGACCAGCAAACTGATAATATTTACAACTCCGGGCACTTTAGGGAACGTTTTCTCTTGAATTTGCTTTCAAATATTAAGAATTATTGTTTATACAGCTGAAAATTCGTGTAGAAAGCCCGTAAGTGAGGTCTATACTGCGTATGTTTACAATTGAGGCCGCATTACTCTGGCGACTTTTGTATGACTCAGTTAAAATCCAGACGGTTCTAGAACATATTTGTAAGAAAACTCTCTAGTTGTGGTAAAACTCTTAAAATACACAAGTAGAGTGTCCAGAAATGATTAAAAACTTGGAAGAACCACTTGAAATAAAAGTAAATAGATTCTTCCTACATTTCCTGCCGTTTGTAATCACAGACATTACCAGTGGAAAGCCGTGAAATGACCAGCAAACTGATAATATTTACAACTCCGGGCACCTTAGGGAGCGTTTTCACCTGAGTGTGCTTTCAAATATTAAGAATTCTTGTTTATACAGCTCAAAATTCGTGTAGAAAGCCTGTAAGTGAGGTCTATACTGCGTATGTTTACAATTGAGGCCGCATTACTCTGGCGACTTTTGTATGACTCAGTTAAAATCCAGACGGTTCTAGTACGTATTTGTAAGAAAACTCTCTAGTTGTGGTAAAACTCTTAAAATACGCAATTAGAGTGTCCAGAAATGATTAAAAACTTGGAAGAACTTCTTGAAATAAAAGTAAATAGATTCTTCCTACATTTCCTGCCGTTTGTAATCACAGACATTACCAGTGGCAAGCCGTGAAATGACCAGCAAACTGATAATATTTACAACTCCGGGCACTTTAGGGAGCGTTTTCACCTGAATGTGCTTTCAAATATTAAGAATTCTTGTTTATACAGCTCAAAATTCGTGTAGAAAGCCTGTAAGTGAGGTCTATACTGCGTATGTTTACAATTGAGGCCGCATTACTCTGGCGACTTTTGTATGACTCAGTTAAAATCATCAAGGTTCTAGTACATATTTGTAAGAAAACTCTCTAGTTGTGGTAAAACTCTTAAAATACGCAATTAGAGTGTCCAGAAATGATTAAAAACTTGGAAGAACAACTTGAAATAAAAGTAAATAGATTCTTCCTACATTTCCTGCCGTTTGTAATCACAGACATTACCAGTGGAAAGCCGTGAAATGACCAGCAAACTGATAATATTTACAACTCCGGGCACTTTAGGGAGCGTTTTCACCTGAATGTGCTTTCAAATATTAAGAATTCTTGTTTATACAGCTCAAAATTCGTGTAGAAAGCCTGTAAGTGAGGTCTATACTGCGTATGTTTACAATTGAGGCCGCATTACTCTGGCGACTTTTGTATGACTCAGTTAAAATCATCAAGGTTCTAGTACATATTTGTAAGAAAACTCTCTAGTTGTGGTAAAACTCTTAAAATACGCAATTAGAGTGTCCAGAAATGATTAAAAACTTGGAAGAACTTCTTGAAATAAAAGTAAATAGATTCTTCCTACATTTCCTGCCATTTGTAATCACAGACATTACCAGTGGAAAGCCGTGAAATGACCAGCAAACTGATAATATTTACAACTCCGGGCACTTTAGGAACGTTTTCACCTGAATGTGCTTTCAAATATTAAGAATTCTTGTTTATACAGCTCAAAATTCGTGTAGAAAGCCTGTAAGTGAGGTCTATACTGCGTATGTTTACAATTGAGGCCGCATTACTCTGCCGACTTTTGTATGACAAAGTTAAAATCCAGACGGTTCTAGAACATATTTGTAAGAAAACTCTCTACTTGTGGTAAAACTCTTAAAATACGCAAGTAGAGTGTCCAGAAATGATTAAAAACTTTGAAGAACAACTTGAAATAAAAGTAAATAGATTCTTCCTAGATTTCCTGCCGTTTGTAATCACAGACATTACCACTGGAAAGCCGTGAATTGACCAGCAAACTGATAATATTTACAACTCCGGGCACTTTAGGGAACGTTTTCTCTTGAATTTGCTTTCAAATATTAAGAATTATTGTTTATACAGCTGAAAATTCGTGTAGAAAGCCCGTAAGTGAGGTCTATACTGCGTATGTTTACAATTGAGGCCGCATTACTCTGGCGACTTTTGTATGACTCAGTTAAAATCCAGACGGTTCTAGAACATATTTGTAAGAAAACTCTCTAGTTGTGGTAAAACTCTTAAAATACACAAGTAGAGTGTCCAGAAATGATTAAAAACTTGGAAGAACCACTTGAAATAAAAGTAAATAGATTCTTCCTACATGTCCTGCCATTTGTAATCACAGACATTACCAGTGGAAAGCCGTGAAATGACCAGCAAACTGATAATATTTACAACTCCGGGCACCTTAGGGAGCGTTTTCACCTGAGTGTGCTTTCAAATATTAAGAATTCTTGTTTATACAGCTCAAAATTCGTGTAGAAAGCCTGTAAGTGAGGTCTATACTGCGTATGTTTACAATTGAGGCCGCATTACTCTGGCGACTTTTGTATGACTCAGTTAAAATCCAGACGGTTCTAGTACGTATTTGTAAGAAAACTCTCTAGTTGTGGTAAAACTCTTAAAATACGCAATTAGAGTGTCCAGAAATGATTAAAAACTTGGAAGAACTTCTTGAAATAAAAGTAAATAGATTCTTCCTTCATTTCCTGCCGTTTGTAATCACAGACATTACCACAGGAAAGCCGTGAAATGACCAGCAAACTGATAATATTTACAACTCCGGGCACTTTAGGGAGCGTTATCACTTGAATTTGCTTTCAAATATTAAGAATTCTTGTTTATACAGCTCAAAATTCGTGTAGAAAGCCTGTAAGTGAGGTCTATACTGCGTATGTTTACAATAGAGGCCGCATTACTCTGCCGACTTTTGTATGACAAAGTTAAAATCCAGACGGTTCTAGAACATATTTGTAAGAAAACTCTCTACTTGTGGTAAAACTCTTAAAATACGCAAGTAGAGTGTCCAGAAATGATTAAAAACTTGGAAGAACTTCTTGAAATAAAAGTAAATAGATTCTTCCTACATTTCCCGCTGTTTGTAATCACAGACATTACCAGTGGAAAGCCGTGAAATGACCAGCAAACTGATAATATTTACAACTCCGGGCACCTTAGGGAGCGTTTTCACCGGAGTGTGCTTTCAAATATTAAGAATTCTTGTTTATACAGCTCAAAATTCGTGTAGAAAGCCTGTAAGTGAGGTCTATACTGCGTATGGTTACAATTGAGGCCGCATTACTCTGGCGACTTTTGTATGACTCAGTTAAAATCATCAAGGTTCTAGTACATATTTGTAAGAAAACTCTCTAGTTGTGGTAAAACTCTTAAAATACGCAATTAGAGTGTCCAGAAATGATTAAAAACTTGGAAGAACAACTTGAAATAAAAGTAAATAGATTCTTCCTACATTTCCTGCCGTTTGTAATCACAGACATTACCAGTGGAAAGCCGTGAAATGACCAGCAAACTGATAATATTTACAACTCCGGGCACTTTAGGGAGCGTTTTCACTTGAATGTGCTTTCAAATATTAAGAATTCTTGTTTATACAGCTCAAAATTCGTGTAGAAAGCCTGTAAGAGAGGTCTATACTGTGTATGTTTACAATTGAGGCCGCATTACTCTGGCGACTTTTGTATGACTCAGTTAAAATCCAGACGGTTCTAGTACGTATTTGTAAGAAAACTCTCTAGTTGTGGTAAAACTCTTAAAATACGCCATTAGAGTGTCCAGAAATGATTAAAAACTTGGAAGAACTTCTTGAAATAAAAGTAAATAAATTCTTGCTACATTTCCTGCCGTTTTTAATCACAGACATTACCAGTGGAAAGCCGTGAAATGACCAGCAAACTGATAATATTTACAACTCCGGGCACTTTAGGGAGCGTTTTCACCTGAATGTGCTTTCAAATATTAAGAATTCTTGTTTATACAGCTCAAAATTCGTGTAGAAAGCCTGTAAGTGAGGTCTATACTGCGTATGTTTACAATTGAGGCCGCATTACTCTGGCGACTTTTGTATGACTCAGTTAAAATCATCAAGGTTCTAGTACATATTTGTAAGAAAACTCTCTAGTTGTGGTAAAACTCTTAAAATACGCAATTAGAGTGTCCAGAAATGATTAAAAACTTGGAAGAACTTCTTGAAATAAAAGTAAATAAATTCTTCCTACATTTCCTGCCGTTTGTAATCACAGACATTACCAGTGGAAAGCCGTGAAATGACCAGCAAAATGATAATATTTACAACTCCGGGCACTTTAGGGAGCGTTTTCACCTGAATGTGCTTTCAAATATTAAGAATTCTTGTTTATACAGCTCAAAATTCGTGTAGAAAGCCTGTAAGTGAGGTCTATACTGCGTATGTTTACAATTGAGGCCGCATTACTCTGGCGACTTTTGTATGACTCAGTTAAAATCATCAAGGTTCTAGTACATATTTGTAAGAAAACTCTCTAGTTGTGGTAAAACTCTTAAAATACGCAATTAGAGTGTCCAGAAATGATTAAAAACTTGGAAGAACTTCTTGAAATAAAAGTAAATAGATTCTTCCTACATTTCCTGCCGTTTGTAATCACAGACATTACCAGTGGAAAGCCGTGAAATGACCAGCAAACTGATAATATTTACAACTCCGGGCACCTTAGGGAGCGTTTTCATTGGAGTGTGCTTTCAAATATTAAGAATTCTTGTTTATACAGCTCAAAATTCGTGTAGAAAGCCTGTAAGTGAGGTCTATACTGCGTATGTTTACAATTGAGGCCGCATTACTCTGGCGACTTTTGTATGACTCAGTTAAAATCATCAAGGTTCTAGTACATATTTGTAAGAAAACTCTCTAGTTGTGGTAAAACTCTTAAAATACGCAATTAGAGTGTCCAGAAATGATTAAAAACTTGGAAGAACTTCTTGAAATAAAAGTAAATAAATTCTTCCTACATTTCCTGCCGTTTGTAATCACAGACATTACCAGTGGTAAGCTGTGAAATGACCAGCAAAATGATAATATTTACAACTCCGGGCACTTTAGGGAGCGTTTTCACCTGAATGTGCTTTCAAATATTAAGGATTCTTGTTTATACAGCTCAAAATTCGTGTAGAAAGCCTGTAAGTGAGGTCTATACTGCGTATGTTTACAATTGAGGCCGCATTACTCTGGCGACTTTTGTATGACTCAGTTAAAATCCAGACGGTTCTAGTACGTATTTGTAAGAAAACTCTCTAGTTGTGGTAAAACTCTTAAAATACGCAATTAGAGTGTCCAGAAATGATTAAAATCTTGGAAGAACTTCTTGAAATAAAAGTAAATAGATTCTTCCTACATTTCCTGCCGTTTGTAATCACAGACATTACCAGTGGAAATCCGTGAAATGACCAGCAAACTGATAATATTTACAACTCCGGGCACTTTAGGGAGCGTTTTCACTTGAATGTGCTTTCAAATATTAAGAATTCTTGTTTATACAGCTCAAAATTCGTGTAGAAAGCCTGTAAGTGAGGTCTATACTGCGTATGTTTACAATTGAGGCCGCATTACTCTGGCGACTTTTGTATGACTCAGTTAAAATCCAGACGGTTCTAGTACGGATTTGTAAGAAAACTCTCCAGTTGTGGTAAAACTCTTAAAATACGCAATTAGAGTGTCCAGAAATGATTAAAAACTTGGAAGAACAACTTGAAATAAAAGTAAATAGATTCTTCCTACATTTCCTGCCGTTTGTACTCACAGACATTACCAGTGGAAAGCCGTGAAATGACCAGCAAACTGATAATATTTACAACTCCGGGCACTTTAGGGAGCGTTTTCACCTGAATGTGCTTTCAAATATTAAGAATTCTTGTTTATACAGCTCAAAATTCGTGTAGAAAGCCTGTAAGTGAGGTCTATACTGCGTATGTTTACAATTGAGGCCGCATTACTCTGGCGACTTTTGTATGACTCAGTTAAAATCATCAAGGTTCTAGTACATATTTGTAAGAAAACTCTCTAGTTGTGGTAAAACTCTTAAAATACGCAATTAGAGTGTCCAGAAATGATTAAAAACTTGGAAGAACTTCTTGAAATGAAAGTAAATAGATTCTTCCTACATTTCCTGCCGTTTGTAATCACAGACATTACCAGTGGAAAGCCGTGAAATGACCAGCAAACTGATAATATTTACAACTCCGGGCACTTTAGGGAGCGTTTTCACCTGAATGTGCTTTCAAATATTAAGAATTCTTGTTTATACAGCTCAAAATTCGTGTAGAAAGCCTGTAAGTGAGGTATATACTGCGTATGTTTACAATTGAGGCCGCATTACTCTTGCGACTTTTGTATGACTCAGTTAAAATCATCAAGGTTCTAGTACATATTTGTAAGAAAACTCTCTAGTTGTGGTAAAACTCTTAAAATACGCAAGTCGAGTGTCCAGAAATGATTAAAAACTTGGAAGAACTTCTTGAAATAAAAGTAAATAGATTCTTCCTACATTTCCTGCCGTTTGTAATCACAGACATTAGCAGTGGAAAGCCGTGAAATGACCAGCAAACTGATAATATTTACAACTCCGGGCACTTTAGGGAGCGTTTTCACTTGAATGTGCTTTCAAATATTAAGAATTCTTGTTTATACAGCTCAAAATTCGTGTAGAAAGCCTGTAAGAGAGGTCTATACTGTGTATGTTTACAATTGAGGCCGCATTACTCTGGCGACTTTTGTATGACTCAGTTAAAATCCAGACGGTTCTAGTACGTATTTGTAAGAAAACTCTCTAGTTGTGGTAAAACTCTTAAAATACGCCATTAGAGTGTCCAGAAATGATTAAAAACTTGGAAGAACTTCTTGAAATAAAAGTAAATAAATTCTTGCTACATTTCCTGCCGTTTTTAATCACAGACATTACCAGTGGAAAGCCGTGAAATGACCAGCAAACTGATAATATTTACAACTCCGGGCACTTTAGGGAGCGTTTTCACCTGAATGTGCTTTCAAATATTAAGAATTCTTGTTTATACAGCTCAAAATTCGTGTAGAAAGCCTGTAAGTGAGGTCTATACTGCGTATGTTTACAATTGAGGCCGCATTACTCTGGCGACTTTTGTATGACTCAGTTAAAATCATCAAGGTTCTAGTACATATTTGTAAGAAAACTCTCTAGTTGTGGTAAAACTCTTAAAATACGCAATTAGAGTGTCCAGAAATGATTAAAAACTTGGAAGAACTTCTTGAAATAAAAGTAAATAAATTCTTCCTACATTTCCTGCCGTTTGTAATCACAGACATTACCAGTGGAAAGCCGTGAAATGACCAGCAAAATGATAATATTTACAACTCCGGGCACTTTAGGGAGCGTTTTCACCTGAATGTGCTTTCAAATATTAAGAATTCTTGTTTATACAGCTCAAAATTCGTGTAGAAAGCCTGTAAGTGAGGTCTATACTGCGTATGTTTACAATTGAGGCCGCATTACTCTGGCGACTTTTGTATGACTCAGTTAAAATCATCAAGGTTCTAGTACATATTTGTAAGAAAACTCTCTAGTTGTGGTAAAACTCTTAAAATACGCAATTAGAGTGTCCAGAAATGATTAAAAACTTGGAAGAACTTCTTGAAATAAAAGTAAATAGATTCTTCCTACATTTCCTGCCGTTTGTAATCACAGACATTACCAGTGGAAAGCCGTGAAATGACCAGCAAACTGATAATATTTACAACTCCGGGCACCTTAGGGAGCGTTTTCACCGGAGTGTGCTTTCAAATATTAAGAATTCTTGTTTATACAGCTCAAAATTCGTGTAGAAAGCCTGTAAGTGAGGTCTATACTGCGTATGTTTACAATTGAGGCCGCATTACTCTGGCGACTTTTGTATGACTCAGTTAAAATCATCAAGGTTCTAGTACATATTTGTAAGAAAACTCTCTAGTTGTGGTAAAACTCTTAAAATACGCAATTAGAGTGTCCAGAAATGATTAAAAACTTGGAAGAACTTCTTGAAATAAAAGTAAATAAATTCTTCCTACATTTCCTGCCGTTTGTAATCACAGACATTACCAGTGGTAAGCTGTGAAATGACCAGCAAAATGATAATATTTACAACTCCGGGCACTTTAGGGAGCGTTTTCACCTGAATGTGCTTTCAAATATTAAGGATTCTTGTTTATACAGCTCAAAATTCGTGTAGAAAGCCTGTAAGTGAGGTCTATACTGCGTATGTTTACAATTGAGGCCGCATTACTCTGGCGACTTTTGTATGACTCAGTTAAAATCAACAAGGTTCTAGTACATATTTGTAAGAAAACTCTCTAGTTGTGGTAAAACTCTTAAAATACGCAATTAGAGTGTCCAGAAATGATTAAAAACTTGGAAGAACTTCTTGAAATAAAAGTAAATAGATTCTTCCTACATTTCCTGCCGTTTGTAATCACAGACATTACCAGTGGAAAGCCGTGAAATGACCAGCAAACTGATAATATTTACAACTCCGGGCACTTTAGGGAGCGTTTTCACTTGAATGTGCTTTCAAATATTAAGAATTCTTGTTTATACAGCTCAAAATTCGTGTAGAAAGCCTGTAAGTGAGGTCTATACTGCCTATGTTTACAATTGAGGCCGCATTACTCTGGCGACTTTTGTATGACTCAGTTAAAATCCAGACGGTTCTAGTACGGATTTGTAAGAAAACTCTCCAGTTGTGGTAAAACTCTTAAAATACGCAATTAGAGTGTCCAGAAATGATTAAAAACTTGGAAGAACAACTTGAAATAAAAGTAAATAGATTCTTCCTACATTTCCTGCCGTTTGTACTCACAGACATTACCAGTGGAAAGCCGTGAAATGACCAGCAAACTGATAATATTTACAACTCCGGGCACTTTAGGGAGCGTTTTCACCTGAATGTGCTTTCAAATATTAAGAATTCTTGTTTATACAGCTCAAAATTCGTGTAGAAAGCCTGTAAGTGAGGTCTATACTGCGTATGTTTACAATTGAGGCCGCATTACTCTGGCGACTTTTGTATGACTCAGTTAAAATCATCAAGGTTCTAGTACATATTTGTAAGAAAACTCTCTAGTTGTGGTAAAACTCTTAAAATACGCAATTAGAGTGTCCAGAAATGATTAAAAACTTGGAAGAACTTCTTGAAATGAAAGTAAATAGATTCTTCCTACATTTCCTGCCGTTTGTAATCACAGACATTACCAGTGGAAAGCCGTGAAATGACCAGCAAACTGATAATATTTACAACTCCGGGCACTTTAGGGAGCGTTTTCACCTGAATGTGCTTTCAAATATTAAGAATTCTTGTTTATACAGCTCAAAATTCGTGTAGAAAGCCTGTAAGTGAGGTATATACTGCGTATGTTTACAATTGAGGCCGCATTACTCTTGCGACTTTTGTATGACTCAGTTAAAATCATCAAGGTTCTAGTACATATTTGTAAGAAAACTCTCTAGTTGTGGTAAAACTCTTAAAATACGCAAGTCGAGTGTCCAGAAATGATTAAAAACTTGGAAGAACTTCTTGAAATAAAAGTAAATAGATTCTTCCTACATTTCCTGCCGTTTGTAATCACAGACATTAGCAGTGGAAAGCCGTGAAATGACCAGCAAACTGATAATATTTACAACTCCGGGCACTTTAGGGAGCGTTTTCACCTGAATGTGCTTTCAAATATTAAGAATTCTTGTTTATACAGCTCAAAATTCGTGTAGAAAGCCTGTAAGTGAGGTCTATACTGCGTATGTTTACTATTGAGGCCGCATTACTCTGGCGACTTTTGTATGACTCAGTTAAAATCCAGACGGTTCTAGTACGTATTTGTAAGAAAACTCTCTAGTTGTGGTAAAACTCTTAAAATACGCAATTAGAGTGTCCAGAAATGATTAAAATCTTGGAAGAACTTCTTGAAATAAAAGTAAATAGATTCTTCCTACATTTCCTGCCGTTTGTAATCACAGACATTACCAGTGGAAAGCCGTGAAATGACCAGCAAACTGATAATATTTACAACTCCGGGCACCTTAGGGAGCGTTTTCACCGGAGTGTGCTTTCAAATATTAAGAATTCTTGTTTATACAGCTCAAAATTCGTGTAGAAAGCCTGTAAGTGAGGTCTATACTGCGTATGTTTACAATTGAGGCCGCATTACTCTGGCGACTTTTGTATGACTCAGTTAAAATCATCAAGGTTCTAGTACATATTTGTAAGAAAACTCTCTAGTTGTGGTAAAACTCTTAAAATACGCAATTAGAGTGTCCAGAAATGATTAAAAACTTGGAAGAACTTCTTGAAATAAAAGTAAATAAATTCTTCCTACATTTCCTGCCGTTTGTAATCACAGACATTACCAGTGGTAAGCTGTGAAATGACCAGCAAAATGATAATATTTACAACTCCGGGCACTTTAGGGAGCGTTTTCACCTGAATGTGCTTTCAAATATTAAGGATTCTTGTTTATACAGCTCAAAATTCGTGAAGAAAGCCTGTAAGTGAGGTCTATACTGCGTATGTTTACAATTGAGGCCGCATTACTCTGGCGACTTTTGTATGACTCAGTTAAAATCCAGACGGTTCTAGTACGTATTTGTAAGAAAACTCTCTAGTTGTGGTAAAACTCTTAAAATACGCAATTAGAGTGTCCAGAAATGATTAAAAACTTGGAAGAACTTCTTGAAATAAAAGTAAATAGATTCTTCCTACATTTCCTGCCGTTTGTACTCACAGACATTACCAGTGGAAAGCCGTGAAATGACCAGCAAACTGATAATATTTACAACTCCGGGCACTTTAGGGAGCGTTTTCACCTGAATGTGCTTTCAAATATTAAGAATTCTTGTTTATACAGCTCAAAATTCGTGTAGAAAGCCTGTAAGTGAGGTCTATACTGCGTATGTTTACAATTGAGGCCGCATTACTCTGGCGACTTTTGTATGACTCAGTTAAAATCATCAAGGTTCTAGTACATATTTGTAAGAAAACTCTCTAGTTGTGGTAAAACTCTTAAAATACGCAATTAGAGTGTCCAGAAATGATTAAAAACTTGGAAGAACTTCTTGAAATAAAAGTAAATAGATTCTTCCTACATTTCCTGCCGTTTGTAATCACAGACATTACCAGTGGAAAGCCGTGAAATGACCAGCAAACTGATAATATTTACAACTCCGGGCACTTTAGGGAGCGTTTTCACCTGAATGTGCTTTCAAATATTAAGAATTCTTGTTTATACAGCTCAAAATTCGTGTAGAAAGCCTGTAAGTGAGGTCTATACTGCGTATGTTTACAATTGAGGCCGCATTACTCTGGCGACTTTAATATGACTCAGTTAAAATCATCAAGGTTCTAGTACATATTTGTAAGAAAACTCTCTAGTTGTGGTAAAACTCTTAAAATACGCAATTAGAGTGTCCAGAAATGATTAAAAACTTGGAAGAACAACTTGAAATAAAAGTAAATAGATTCTTCCTACATTTCCTGCCGTTTGTAATCACAGACATTACCAGTGGAAAGCCGTGAAATGACCAGCAAACTGATAATGTTTACAACTCCGGGCACTTTAGGGAGCGTTTTCACTTGAATGTGCTTTCAAATATTAAGAATTCTTGTTTATACAGCTCAAAATTCGTGTAGAAAGCCTGTAAGTGAGGTCTATACTGCGTATGTTTACTATTGAGGCCGCATTACTCTGGCGACTTTTGTATGACTCAGTTAAAATCCAGACGGTTCTAGTACATATTTGTAAGAAAACTCTCTAGTTGTGGTAAAACTCTTAAAATACGCAATTAGAGTGTCCAGAAATGATTAAAAACTTGGAAGAACAACTTGAAATAAAAGTAAATAGATTCTTCCTACATTTCCTGCCATTTGTAATCACAGACATTAGCAGTGGAAAGCCGTGAAATGACCAGCAAACTGATAATATTTACAACTCCGGGCACTTTAGGGAGCGTTTTCACTTGAATGTGCTTTCAAATATTAAGAATTCTTGTTTATACAGCTCAAAATTCGTGTAGAAAGCCTGTAAGTGAGGTCTATACTGCGTATGTTTACAATTGAGGCCGCATTACTCTGGCGACTTTTGTATGACTCAGTTAAAATCATCAAGGTTCTAGTACATATTTGTAAGAAAACTCTCTAGTTGTGGTAAAACTCTTAAAATACGCAATTAGGGTGTCCAGAAATGATTAAAAACTTGGAAGAACAACTTGAAATAAAAGTAAATAGATTCTTCCTACATTTCCTGCCGTTTGTAATCACAGACATTACCAGTGGAAAGCCGTGAAATGACCAGCAAACTGATAATATTTACAACTCCGGGCACCTTAGGGAGCGTTTTCACCTGAATGTGCTTTCAAATATTAAGAATTCTTGTTTATACAGCTCAAAATTCGTGTAGAAAGCCTGTAAGTGAGGTCTATACTGCGTATGTTTACAATTGAGGCCGCATTACTCTGGCGACTTTTGTATGACTCAGTTAAAATCCAGACGGTTCTAGTACGTATTTGTAAGAAAACTCTCCAGTTGTGGTAAAACTCTTAAAATACGCAATTAGAGTGTCCAGAAATGATTAAAAACTTGGAAGAACAACTTGAAATAAAAGTAAATAGATTCTTCCTACATTTCCTGCCGTTTGTACTCACAGACATTACCAGTGGAAAGCCGTGAAATGACCAGCAAACTGATAATATTTACAACTCCGGGCACTTTAGGGAGCGTTTTCACCTGAATGTGCTTTCAAATATTAAGAATTCTTGTTTATACAGCTCAAAATTCGTGTAGAAAGCCTGTAAGTGAGGTCTATACTGCGTATGTTTACAATTGAGGCCGCATTACTCTGGCGACTTTTGTATGACTCAGTTAAAATCATCAAGGTTCTAGTACATATTTGTAAGAAAACTCTCTAGTTGTGGTAAAACTCTTAAAATACGCAATTAGAGTGTCCAGAAATGATTAAAAACTTGGAAGAACTTCTTGAAATGAAAGTAAATAGATTCTTCCTACATTTCCTGCCGTTTGTAATCACAGACATTACCAGTGGAAAGCCGTGAAATGACCAGCAAACTGATAATATTTACAACTCCGGGCACTTTAGGGAGCGTTTTCACCTGAATGTGCTTTCAAATATTAAGAATTCTTGTTTATACAGCTCAAAATTCGTGTAGAAAGCCTGTAAGTGAGGTATATACTGCGTATGTTTACAATTGAGGCCGCATTACTCTTGCGACTTTTGTATGACTCAGTTAAAATCATCAAGGTTCTAGTACATATTTGTAAGAAAACTCTCTAGTTGTGGTAAAACTCTTAAAATACGCAAGTCGAGTGTCCAGAAATGATTAAAAACTTGGAAGAACTTCTTGAAATAAAAGTAAATAGATTCTTCCTACATTTCCTGCCGTTTGTAATCACAGACATTAGCAGTGGAAAGCCGTGAAATGACCAGCAAACTGATAATATTTACAACTCCGGGCACTTTAGGGAGCGTTTTCACTTGAATGTGCTTTCAAATATTAAGAATTCTTGTTTATACAGCTCAAAATTCGTGTAGAAAGCCTGTAAGAGAGGTCTATACTGTGTATGTTTACAATTGAGGCCGCATTACTCTGGCGACTTTTGTATGACTCAGTTAAAATCCAGACGGTTCTAGTACGTATTTGTAAGAAAACTCTCTAGTTGTGGTAAAACTCTTAAAATACGCCATTAGAGTGTCCAGAAATGATTAAAAACTTGGAAGAACTTCTTGAAATAAAAGTAAATAAATTCTTGCTACATTTCCTGCCGTTTTTAATCACAGACATTACCAGTGGAAAGCCGTGAAATGACCAGCAAACTGATAATATTTACAACTCCGGGCACTTTAGGGAGCGTTTTCACCTGAATGTGCTTTCAAATATTAAGAATTCTTGTTTATACAGCTCAAAATTCGTGTAGAAAGCCTGTAAGTGAGGTCTATACTGCGTATGTTTACAATTGAGGCCGCATTACTCTGGCGACTTTTGTATGACTCAGTTAAAATCATCAAGGTTCTAGTACATATTTGTAAGAAAACTCTCTAGTTGTGGTAAAACTCTTAAAATACGCAATTAGAGTGTCCAGAAATGATTAAAAACTTGGAAGAACTTCTTGAAATAAAAGTAAATAAATTCTTCCTACATTTCCTGCCGTTTGTAATCACAGACATTACCAGTGGAAAGCCGTGAAATGACCAGCAAAATGATAATATTTACAACTCCGGGCACTTTAGGGAGCGTTTTCACCTGAATGTGCTTTCAAATATTAAGAATTCTTGTTTATACAGCTCAAAATTCGTGTAGAAAGCCTGTAAGTGAGGTCTATACTGCGTATGTTTACAATTGAGGCCGCATTACTCTGGCGACTTTTGTATGACTCAGTTAAAATCATCAAGGTTCTAGTACATATTTGTAAGAAAACTCTCTAGTTGTGGTAAAACTCTTAAAATACGCAATTAGAGTGTCCAGAAATGATTAAAAACTTGGAAGAACTTCTTGAAATAAAAGTAAATAGATTCTTCCTACATTTCCTGCCGTTTGTAATCACAGACATTACCAGTGGAAAGCCGTGAAATGACCAGCAAACTGATAATATTTACAACTCCGGGCACCTTAGGGAGCGTTTTCACCGGAGTGTGCTTTCAAATATTAAGAATTCTTGTTTATACAGCTCAAAATTCGTGTAGAAAGCCTGTAAGTGAGGTCTATACTGCGTATGTTTACAATTGAGGCCGCATTACTCTGGCGACTTTTGTATGACTCAGTTAAAATCATCAAGGTTCTAGTACATATTTGTAAGAAAACTCTCTAGTTGTGGTAAAACTCTTAAAATACGCAATTAGAGTGTCCAGAAATGATTAAAAACTTGGAAGAACTTCTTGAAATAAAAGTAAATAAATTCTTCCTACATTTCCTGCCGTTTGTAATCACAGACATTACCAGTGGTAAGCTGTGAAATGACCAGCAAAATGATAATATTTACAACTCCGGGCACTTTAGGGAGCGTTTTCACCTGAATGTGCTTTCAAATATTAAGGATTCTTGTTTATACAGCTCAAAATTCGTGTAGAAAGCCTGTAAGTGAGGTCTATACTGCGTATGTTTACAATTGAGGCCGCATTACTCTGGCGACTTTTGTATGACTCAGTTAAAATCCAGACGGTTCTAGTACGTATTTGTAAGAAAACTCTCTAGTTGTGGTAAAACTCTTAAAATACGCAATTAGAGTGTCCAGAAATGATTAAAATCTTGGAAGAACTTCTTGAAATAAAAGTAAATAGATTCTTCCTACATTTCCTGCCGTTTGTAATCACAGACATTACCAGTGGAAATCCGTGAAATGACCAGCAAACTGATAATATTTACAACTCCGGGCACTTTAGGGAGCGTTTTCACTTGAATGTGCTTTCAAATATTAAGAATTCTTGTTTATACAGCTCAAAATTCGTGTAGAAAGCCTGTAAGTGAGGTCTATACTGCGTATGTTTACAATTGAGGCCGCATTACTCTGGCGACTTTTGTATGACTCAGTTAAAATCCAGACGGTTCTAGTACGTATTTGTAAGAAAACTCTCCAGTTGTGGTAAAACTCTTAAAATACGCAATTAGAGTGTCCAGAAATGATTAAAAACTTGGAAGAACAACTTGAAATAAAAGTAAATAGATTCTTCCTACATTTCCTGCCGTTTGTACTCACAGACATTACCAGTGGAAAGCCGTGAAATGACCAGCAAACTGATAATATTTACAACTCCGGGCACTTTAGGGAGCGTTTTCACCTGAATGTGCTTTCAAATATTAAGAATTCTTGTTTATACAGCTCAAAATTCGTGTAGAAAGCCTGTAAGTGAGGTCTATACTGCGTATGTTTACAATTGAGGCCGCATTACTCTGGCGACTTTTGTATGACTCAGTTAAAATCATCAAGGTTCTAGTACATATTTGTAAGAAAACTCTCTAGTTGTGGTAAAACTCTTAAAATACGCAATTAGAGTGTCCAGAAATGATTAAAAACTTGGAAGAACTTCTTGAAATGAAAGTAAATAGATTCTTCCTACATTTCCTGCCGTTTGTAATCACAGACATTACCAGTGGAAAGCCGTGAAATGACCAGCAAACTGATAATATTTACAACTCCGGGCACTTTAGGGAGCGTTTTCACCTGAATGTGCTTTCAAATATTAAGAATTCTTGTTTATACAGCTCAAAATTCGTGTAGAAAGCCTGTAAGTGAGGTATATACTGCGTATGTTTACAATTGAGGCCGCATTACTCTTGCGACTTTTGTATGACTCAGTTAAAATCATCAAGGTTCTAGTACATATTTGTAAGAAAACTCTCTAGTTGTGGTAAAACTCTTAAAATACGCAAGTCGAGTGTCCAGAAATGATTAAAAACTTGGAAGAACTTCTTGAAATAAAAGTAAATAGATTCTTCCTACATTTCCTGCCGTTTGTAATCACAGACATTAGCAGTGGAAAGCCGTGAAATGACCAGCAAACTGATAATATTTACAACTCCGGGCACTTTAGGGAGCGTTTTCACTTGAATGTGCTTTCAAATATTAAGAATTCTTGTTTATACAGCTCAAAATTCGTGTAGAAAGCCTGTAAGAGAGGTCTATACTGTGTATGTTTACAATTGAGGCCGCATTACTCTGGCGACTTTTGTATGACTCAGTTAAAATCCAGACGGTTCTAGTACGTATTTGTAAGAAAACTCTCTAGTTGTGGTAAAACTCTTAAAATACGCCATTAGAGTGTCCAGAAATGATTAAAAACTTGGAAGAACTTCTTGAAATAAAAGTAAATAAATTCTTGCTACATTTCCTGCCGTTTTTAATCACAGACATTACCAGTGGAAAGCCGTGAA